>NW_026261803.1:0-262279 GCF_024628925.1 Lodderomyces margitis
GTTTCGTCGTTATATACTTTTTCTCTTTACTAACAAACGCGTAAACAAACAGTTGCGATAACCTACAACAAATGAGAACCTTCAACGAAAACACAACAAATGGCAAACCACATACACACCTGTACACTGTGACGGTAAATTAAGTATACTGCACTCATAAGGCAATTACGTAGTAAGCAGGTTATAGTAACATTATCTTCTTAAGTAAACACAACTTCACCCACTCCCCTTTACTTCCAAAACTTGAACCGGAAATGTAAAATTTGTATGGGTGCGAAACCTAGGTCAGAATAATTGTGTATACAAGTCCACAAGCTTGTTTCATTCTTGTGGGAATTTTTGAAACTATAGCTACGGAAAGATTCTTTCTAAATTAAAAATTCAAAGTATATACATTTAAAAGGCTATTATTAAACTATGTCTTCTACTACTCCAATTAACAATTAACAATTTGACTCATAGATCAGCCCCACTTCCAATATTAGCTGAAGGTCAAATCACAATAGGCTTTCATATTTATATAAATGGGACATGTGCATTGATCAAACGCTATGATTGAAATATAGATGAGGATCAGTTTGCATATCGTTTCAAAACATGTGCACTTTGGAAGCGTTCATGGAAATTAGCTACCAGGTTAAAAAAAAAAAGACAATAAGATTACCAAAGATACTACATATCTTAAAGCTCCTCTCACGGCTCCTCATCGACCGGCATGCTGGTCCTGGGAAGCTTCTCTTCCAACACTTCATTCTCCGATTTATCCAAAACGATTGCCGGAACGCCATCCTCATTATACAACACTTCCTCTCTAACTTGGTTTGAATCGTCTTGGTACTTTCTCACCATATTGCCACCTAACCGTTCCCACAATAAACTGGACAAATCCTCCGGTGAGTAAATAGCCTTCTCGTTTGGCCCTTCTTCAAGCTTGTCCCAGTGGTCCCAATCATGAGGACTCATTGGTGGACTAATTAGAAAGCGTTTCAGGTTTAGGTCATGCGGAAGTTCCAAATAATTCATGTGCGAATAGTCTTCCTCCGCTGCTGCATCAAGCAAATCCTGCTTGTTTAACTCAAACCTGTTATCCTTTATACTGTATGATATTCGAAGAAAGCTCCATTTGGGGTCATGTGATATTAATTCTTTCATCGCTTGAGCAACTCGGCTGGATTCACAAATGAGTATAAACCGAGCAAACTTGGGCAAAACTATAAGCTGAACTAAATCATGTGTGCCGGATATAAGATCAATCAATTCGCGGGGGTCTTGTAGTAGGCTGTCACTCAAGTTGGTGATTATGAGGGTATTTGTTGGCGATCGTGGCATTGCTGATGGAGAGTCAAGAGTGGTGGATGTTTTTTTTTTTCTTTTTGTTTCTCTCTTACAAGTTGCAAATTATTTATAGCGCTTCCAAAAAGAGACCCTACAAAAGTTTCACAATTTCGTCTGTCATTATAGTCTACTAACGAAGGTTCATCATCTTTTTCATCCTTGGTTCGTCCTTGGGGCCATTTAATTCATCATCATGCAACCGCTTTGCTGATTTGTTCATATCAAACAAAGACCAAAACTTTAGATTTTCATCACCAGCAACTGTTGCAAGTGTAAGGTTATCCGGGCTCAAGCAACCATTCAAGATCCTCGTGTCATGAGCATTAACAATCTCGCCTGTCTTCTGCAATGTGGGGTAATTAAATAAGGAGATGCTATTCGTTGGAAAACCGTGTGTGGCGACAATCTCCATTCCTGTGCCATGTGCGTAACCCCAGTTTAGAGAACTCACTTGCGACCCCGTCTCAATTGTATTTACCCTGGCACCAGTTGTAGTGTTCCAAAAATTAATCGTCTTGTCATTGGAGCCACCACCGGTGGCCAATAAAGATGGTTGATAGGGACACCACGACAATGCTTTTACTGCTGCTTTGTGATTGGTTTTGGTAAACAATGGAGTAGTACCTCTCACATCCCAGATGTTGACAACATTATCATTCCCACCTGTGACAAATTGCTTTGCATCGTGTTTATACTCAATTCCACAGATTTCCGAATCATGGCAGTTTTCAGCTTTCGCGCTTAAATGGGACGACACTCTTACATCTGAGTGGTACAAGTTTCCAATCCTGCTACCACTGGTCAACAAATGCTGGTTCCACGCTTGCGATGCAACTCTTGTTAAATGATTGTCGCAATTTAATGTCCGTAACTTTACGTTTTTCTCAATATCCCAGATTTCAATAAGCCCATCATCTTTACCAATAGAAACGTACGATCCATCTTGAGACCACTTTACTGAAGAGACCAGTGCTTTATTGGGCAATTCGCATAAAAGTCCCACTGAACCTGTTGAGGCGTTCCAAACGTAGACAGCATCTTCAAGTCCAATGGCCAAAAGGTTATACAGCGACCACGCCAATAAGTTTAGGTAAAAATCATCCACCAATCCTGGCGCATCCAAAACTCTTTCAGGAGAAGATGGGATCTTTTTCGCTCTCGCTGAAGCAATTGATGGCGGAAGCGAGTGCTTTCCGATTTTGAGCTTGTTTGATTGAGTCATCTGAGATGCAAGATTCACAGGCTTTTTCCTCTCTGGTGGTGGTGGCTGATATAGTAATATCCTCGAATTGACTTCAAGGCCACAAGCTTTGGCCACATGATGCTGGTAGATTTTGGAAGTTTGTGCTTTTATATGTGTTTCAGGGGATGCATTTGGAGCTGGAGATGCAGTACTCGAGTCAAGCTTACCAGTCACAGAATTATGTCGCGATGGTATGAACCTATCGGGCAAGTTGAGGGAAGATTGTTGTGCATCAGATAGTGAGCTGTTGGATCTATTGAGTAACGAGTTTGAACGACGCAAGCCAAACGAAGGCGGCAAATTACTTGATGGTAATGATAAGGTGGTTTTAGATCTCTGTTCTAACTGGGGCCTGAATGAGGCAGGCAATTGCGGTCTTTGGAATTTAGACTCAGTCACATAATTTGGTGGTTTAACTATTGCTGACGACAATTTGGACTTTTTTGAAACATTTGGACTCATTTGCTTAAGTAGTTGTCTTTTCGATGGTGAAAGTAAGGGGTCTGCTGCAGAAGCTGGCCCACTAGCATACCGCTTTTCATGTTTGGAATGGACTTCTGATACATCATCATTCTCTTTACTCGGCGAATTGGGAATTGAGCGCTTGCGCTTATTACTGGGTGATAATGCTAATGTCGACATGATTTAAACGAAAGTGGTATTCAGGTGCAAATGCTGCTTAAATGAGAATTGACTGTGAAAATGAAGTCAAATAATCTGAATTAATATAGACGACAATATAATTGCTAACTGGTGATTCCGATGAATTTTGATATCCCGTAGTATTTTTAGCGATCAATTTTTTTTTCTTTATATTACGTTTGTTTACTTTTTCCACTAATTTGGATAATTGAGTGCAAAATATTCAAAATTAGACTACACACCCGATGAAATTAACAAAGAAAGACGTTTCAGGTAGGCAGTAGGGGATTAAACGTCATCATAAAAGCTTAGCAAGGCAAAGTAAACAAAGTGGTGAAGTGAAACGGTGAGTCCTGTAGCCAAGGAAAAGTGCAATGGTGGCTACAACTTAGTGAAGATCACCTATTTTTGATTGAAGACTGCCCCCACTAAGGGAAATGCAGCTACTGGACTGGCAGCTTCATCGCTTTTTCTGTTGCCTCACCGCTTCATTGCTTCATTGCTTCATTGCTTCGTTGCTTCATTGCTTCGTTGCTTCATTGCTTCGTTGCTTCACGGGTTGTTAGTGCAGTTAAACGCTACCACTTTTTTTGTCCTCAAAATCGGCAAACGACAAATATTCGTTCAGCTAATCTCCAACGCCTCAACCAAACATGCCAGCATACCACTCTACATTCCTAGGCGAGGAATCACAAGACGCCAGAACAATTGGCAATCTATCCTTACTTCCACTTAAAACCAAATATCGGGGTCCTGCCTTTGAAACCGATCAAGATTACGACATTGTCGAAGAGACGTTAGACTTGTTCAGGGCCAACTCCTTCTTCAAAAACTTTGAAATCAGAGGCAATGCAGATAGGTTATTGATATACGGTATATTGTTTGTCAGCGATTGCTTGGGAAAACTCAATAAAACAATGCCCCACCGTGAAGCAACCAGGGTATTGAGCAATTTGAGTCTCGATAACTTTGCCTTACCAGGAGATATATCATTCCCATTGAACTCATTGTACACACCACCAAAGACAAGAGCTGATGCTGATTTATTGAGGGGATACTTGACCCAGTTTAGACAAGAATTGGCTGAACGGTTGTTGAACAGAATCTACGCCGATGGCGGAGATGTTCCTAGTAAATTCTGGTTGGCATTTACGAAAAGAAAGTTCATGAACAAGAGTTTGTAGTTAGGGAATATACACACCTACCCGTTGTTGATACGCAATGTAGTCCTGACCGTAGAACTTGTTTACCAACATCCACTCTTCATATGCGATACGTTTTGTAAAGAAATAATGAAGGATAATGATGTCCAACACTAGATTGATGTAGCTGTTCAACATTAATTGGGTTCCAATTGCATATAGCCAGAAGCCAAGGTAGCTGGGGTGCCGCAGGATGGAGTAGACACCTGAAGTTATCAATTTGTGGTGTTGTTTCCGAACCGTTGCAATGTAATGGTTAAAGGAATCACTGCACTGCTTCATTGCCAAATGGCGCATGTACAAGCCACCAATGACAATGATACTGCCAACTACTGCAACTGGTTTCGATTCTCCCCACGGTTTAAACAATATCTCCACCACGGTCAAAATACGCATCCACCAAAACTCATGATTACCCCTGACGCCGTATATCAAGAACGACTTTGACGTGACTGAGCGAGGTTGGTAAGATGCAGTGTTGATGAATTCTGCAACAAAGTAGACCTTCAAGCTGATGGAAAAAATCACCAACGAAACATATTTAGAATGGAAAAGAGCAAATAAATCAACCACAAACAAAGACCCTAGTGTGAAACAAACAATAAACACTTCAATCAAAGACACCTTGGAAGGTGAGTACATTGGAATCACGAAGTTCACCAGATAAAATCAACAGGTTAGAATTTTTTTTTTTTCTTCTTTGATGAATCAACCACATAGGACCCTTGAAGAGATGCTCGACAATGAATCTCCATATGCTAGATACGATCCGGCTAAGAACAACTTGGTCAAGATTGCATTCAAGTCGCTTCTACTAGGTGGCGTATTTACGGGCGCATTAATTGGTGAATTCGTTTATCCAATAACATCATTATGTTTATACCTCCAATGTCTTTGCATATTCCACAGCCTTGAATTTGTCATGACTTATTTGTACAATAACAGCCAGACTGACGACGATTCATTCATTTTGGAGGATAGAGAGTTTCACCTAATCACCGTGATTTCGATTATTGAGTACTTTGTTTCCCCATTCCATCTCCTGGTGAAGCCCATTGGCTTGTTACTAGTCCTCTTTGGTCAATTGGTCAGGACATTCAGTATGGGAACTGCGCAGGAGTCATTTAACCATTATATTCAACAGTCTGAGAAGGAGACACATACGCTCGTCACTCAAGGAGTCTACAAGTATATCCGCCATCCCAGCTATTTCGGTTTTTTTATCTGGTTTATCGGGCTTGAGCTACTACTAGGCAACATACTCGTGTTAGCCATAGGGGCTACAATTCTTTGGAGATTCTTTCGCGATAGAATTGCCTACGAGGAGGACTATCTCGTCAAGTTTTTCGGCCCAGACTACATCAAATATAGAGCAAACACCAGGACCTGGATGTTTATATAAATTAAACGTTGTATTACCTGCGAGCCTATTTCTCTTTTCTTGGGTCGACTCCGAAACCGTTGGTATTTCTATACATCATGACACCGTCTTTACCATCAACGAATTGGCACATTCTAGCCGATTTCCATAAACTCTTCCACATATTTTCGTCTGAGTGTTGGTAGTGGGTGCCCATTACCTTCTTGATAGCTTCACTGGCTTCCCTGGCATTGTAAAATGGAATTCTCGAAACGTAATGGTGCAAAACATGTGTTTCAATAATGTCATGGAAAATGTGTTTACCAACAAAGCCAAATTCACGATCAATAGTAGCAGCAGCACCACGGGCAAAGGTCCATTGGTGAGCTTCATAGTGTGGCATTTGTGGGTCTGAGTGTTGCAAATAAGTAATAAAGACTAACCAATGGTTGACAAAAAGGTATGGAAGGAAGTAGTTGACCATAAAGTTGAAACCACCAAAGTTCTTATACCACATGTAGAGCACAGTGCATTGAATCAAGATACCAACGTCGGATAATAAAATGTAGTAGTAGTCCTTCTTATCAAAGAGCAATGAGCTTGGGTTAAAATGGTTGACTTGCATCCAAGAAGCACCAGGGAATTTTGGTCCACTAACATTGGCGAAAAGATAAGCAATCCATCCAAAAGTTTGTTGGAAAAGCATCTGCAATAAGGAGAAAAGTGGCGAATCACCCAACAAATCATCCAAATCTTCGACTCCACGGCTTTGTAAAAATTCGTTTTTAGTTTTTGGAATGAAAACCATATCTCTGGTCAAATGACCAGTAGCTTTGTGGTGCTTACTATGACTAAACTTCCATGAAAAGTATGGGACCAACAAGTACGAGTGCAAAATCCAACCAGTCAAGTCGTTGACCCAACCATAATCACTGAATGCTTGATGACCACACTCATGGGCAAGAACCCAAATACCAGTACCAATTAAACCTTGGCACCAAACGTATCCAGCCCAAGCAGAAAATCTAGCATATTGGTTTGGAATTAATTCAATGTAGTTGTTGGCAATGTATCCCAAAGTAACCATCATGGAAATGTCTCTAAACACGTAGTAGAATGACTCCAACAATCTACGTTCATAACAATGGGAGGGAATGGCAGACAAAATATCCTTGATTGAGTAATCTGGCACTTGAAAGGTGTTACCATAGGTGTCAATGGCAGTCAAGTTGGTCTTGTACCCATCTGGGGTAGTCTTGAAACTAGCAACGTTGCCCTTTTTCTCAACTTTTGTAGTTGACGCGTTATTATTGTAACTCGATGAGTATGATGATGTGGTAGCTGACGACATAACTCTATAAATTTGAAGGTTGTCTCTCTATAAGTCTCTATAAGTGGAAACTAAATCTCTTTTAAAGTGCTCTATGAAGGAAAGGTTTAAAAAAAAATTTCTTTCCCAATGAAAACGTGGTTCGATTTTTTAACTGCAAAACCAAAATACAACAACAAAAGTGAAAAAAAACCTCAAACGATGGAGCGATAACAACTACTTGTCAATGAAGTGGAAAAAAAGAAAGGAAGAGTTATCGTGATATTTATTAAAAAGAAGAAGAAGAAAAAGAAGAAAAAAAAGGGGGAGGAGATGGAATTGTATTGTGTATTTCCTTCTGATAAAAACCAATTACTGATTGATACAGAAACAAGAGAGTGAGAAATTTTTTTTATTTTTTTTATTTCTTTAATTCAACAATTTTTTTTTTTAAAAAACAAAATCACAAAAAAGACATCAACAGAAAGACAAGAAAAAGAAACTTGCAAAGTAGAAAATGATACAATAGAAGAGGACCTTTAGAATGTCTTCAATTGGTTAAAAGTTAACCGCTTCACAGTTCACATTTGAAACGTGGAGCACCAAGGCGGAACAATAGCAGATGGCAAAAACCCGCAAGAGGATTGTATTGAAGGAATAGTCGCCTCAAGCACAGAAACAGTCCATTCAGCTAAACGAGGTGCATTAAACATGGATATACTATAACCTCTAATAGACATTGAGCTGCACTCTTTACCGGTTCCTCGGCATACGAAAAAAAAAAGAAAACAAAAATCTTAGTCGTACGTTTTAACCCATCAAAGTCAAAGTCAAAGTCAAAAAAAAAAAAAAAAAGTAATTTTGTCACACACATTAACCCAACAAACTAGAGCTACCGTGTTATTATGATCTCTCACATCCTTTGCTTTCTATTTATCCTTTTTAAAGGGTATTGCGTAAGCGAAGTCAAATTTGATTGCCTCATCGAGTAAACCATTCTTTATTTAAACGCCCATCGACCAATAAATATTTAACCAATTGTGCATTAAATGCTTTTTAAGTGGTTGCACAGTTGTAACAAAAGAGGAAGAAAAAAAAAGCATTCCATACAATAACGAAGTTGATTGAAATGATAAGAACAATAAGCCTTTATGGAAGAGTGTTACCAGTATGAGAGGTTGCTGCATATAAAAGGCAAGCACAACGTTTGGGTCTACAAAATCAACACTACCGTCAAACGAAGAAAATAGACTCTACTGAGGTGGTGATTGTCGTTTCTCAGTATGGTCCTGCATAAAGCTCGACATTCCAGGAAATAAGAAAAAAAAGAAATTAATTTGAAACAACGTAGTACGGTTTTAGCCGTCTTGTATTCTTTTATTTGCCCCACCCACCGAAGTGAGCGGAATTAAGCTGTACCAATTGTCTTGCACTATAGAAGCTCTCCACACATTATCATCCTCTCTATTTCCATCTACTTAACGAATGTTACTTAATCTAGTACTGTTCATATGAACATTGATATCCAATTTATCAGCATCTTCTTCAATCTTTCTTAATCTAACATTTTGACTGTCAACTTCCTTACCCATTGTGTTAGCAACTCCATGCAATTTCTTTGCATAAGAACCAATTTGGTCCAAATTAGAAGCAATCTCCTTTTCAACTTCATCATCCTCAGAATCATTTTCAAACTGGTATCTTTGTGCTTGCTGTAGATACTTTTCATTTTGGTACTTGTGGTGAATATCATTATCAGTAGCATTATTCATGATACCTTGTTTCAATCTTTGTTCACTCTCATACATATTTTGACGATTTGTTTCACGAAGATACTTTTCTTGCATCTTACGGTTCTTGATATTCTCCTCTTGTTGACGCAATCTTGACTTTTTATTGAAGGGATTACCATAAGCTGGAATGAATATAGAACGGTTCAAACGTCTCAACTCTTTAACCTTTTCGTCGGCAATTTGCGTTTGAGTATCTGCCAACAACAAATTCTGTTCTGCATTGTACAACCTCTCAGATTGTGATCCCAACATTCCCAAAGTATTTGTACCCGATGCATCGGCTTCCTGAGCCATTCGAAGGGTGTTTCTAGTCGATTGAACAGACTCTTGTTTAACAAACCTAATATCTTGTTTAATAGCTTCAACTTCCTCGTCTTCCGAATTCACTTGCTCCTCCTCTGGAATATCCAAGTTCAAGTCCAAGTTCTCCTCCTCATTAAATTCTTCATTTAAATCTAAATCATCTGAATCAAAAGCTTGTTTCCTTACTGGCTTATTATTTTGAAACATTTGATGTGACGAGATTGCATTCAAATCGAGTGAATCAGTATCAGCTGCCGATTGCCTAGTAGACATTCTACTCACCTTTGTTGAAGAATCTCCACTGCCTGCACTGGCTGCATTCGCTTGGCTTCGCTGTGAGGATGCTGCTGCCGGTTGCCTTGAAGTTGGCCGACTATATGGATCTCGTCCACTAGATTGTGGTGCTTGCCGTCTACTTGGAGCAGCATATGGGTCCGCGGCTTGTGGCTGTCCGTAACGGGTCGAACTTCCATATGGATTGGAATCGGCACTGCTGCGCCCCTGACTTTGATATGGTGAAGATGAATGTCCGCTAGCATTTGACTGGTCCTTTCCACCCACGGAGGTACCGGATGAGCTGTTACCGTTATTAGCATACGGGTTATGAGCAGGATCGTTATTCTGTGTCTTTGCATACGGATTACTTGGTGCCATAGCTGGTCTCATTTGTGCCCTTTCTTGAGCGTAATTCTTGAATGCTCCAAACTTTTCTTCTCTTGTATTGCCCGATTTTGTAGTTATGCCGACCCGATTCAAATCCTCACGGATTTCCTGCTCCGTCGGATCTTTTTTCATAAACATCTTTTTGATACCCATGGTGTGTAGTGCTTTTTTTTTTTGTTATGCTGTTGGAAGAAAGAAAGTTTGATATTCTGAACGAGTGAATTTTGTTGCGCTGGATGATCGAAAATAAAAGGCACTGTCGTAAACAGTTCACGACATTGTATTTACGACATTTAAAGGTGGGGGGAACACTTGGAGTTGCTTTGAATGGTTAGGATATGTGGGACTAGATAAAGTTATACATTGCTCACATTGGATTTTAAGAAGCTAAAGAGTGCCTGCTTTGCCTTGACTCTTCACTAATTGATATTTACAATTTTGTTTTGATAGAATTTGTAAAAAGTTAGTTGCAATGCTAAGCGATTCACTTTACATCCGTGTAGTAATGATTGTCTTTTTATCAATTGATACACCAGTAATGCTTTGTTCAAAAGACACCATATCATTGCACATTTCTAAATTACACGATTGCTACCCCACAGCTGCCTCCATTTCCTCACTACTTTTGCAACCAAAATGATTCCGGGTATTTCCGGATGGCCGGGGTGGAAACCTACAGCGCGGTTACGGCTGGACACAAGAAGCTTTTTAGTCTCACGCAAGAGCAGTAGTCGTAGTATACTAACAAACCTGCATGAAAGAAAGCCACGCAAAACAAAACTCTCCCCCTCTTCTCAACGATCCCAAAGAAGTCCTATTGCAGGTAATATCCTCCGATATCGCGATCTCCAATTTTATTTTTCCCCAAATTTTTCCTTGTTATTTTTTTTTTTTCACCAATTTTGTATCTAACTTTCTTTCTTCAACACTCACCACTCTTTGCCCGCTTCCTCCTCTACAATGGCTTCCACAAACAAGATTGAGAAAAAACCAATCAGTTTCTCCAACATCCTTTTAGGTGCTGGATTGAACATGTCTGAAGTTACCACATTGGGCCAACCATTGGAAGTTATTAAAACCACCATGGCTGCCAACAGATCCTTAACCATGGCCCAAGCTGCCAAGCTTGTGTGGAGTCGTGGTGGTATCTTAGGGTTCTACCAAGGTTTGATCCCATGGGCATGGATTGAAGCCAGTACTAAGGGTGCCGTTTTGTTGTTTGTTTCCGCTGAAGGTGAATACCGATTCAAGACTTTGGGTTTCAATTCGTTCGTTAGTGGAATGGGTGGTGGTATTGCAGGTGGTTTGGCCCAGGCTTACTTGACAATGGGATTCTGTACTTGTATGAAAACTGTTGAAATCACTAGAGCTAAACAAGCAGCTGTCAGTGGTGTACCACAACAAACCAGTTTCCAAGTATTTAAAGACATCTACAAGAGAGAGGGTATTAGAGGTATCAATAAAGGTGTCAATGCCGTCGCAATCCGTCAAATGACCAACTGGGGTTCTCGTTTTGGATTTTCAAGATTGGCCGAAGATGGTATTAGAAAATTGTCAGGAAAGGGGGAGAACCAAAAATTATCCAATGTTGAGAAAATCGCCAGTAGTGTTGTTGGTGGTGGGTTAAGTGCTTGGAATCAACCGATCGAGGTTATCAGAGTTGAGATGCAAAGTAAAACCAATGATCCAAACAGACCAAAGAACTTGAGCGTCTGGGGTGCCGCTAAATACATTTATCAAAACAACGGTGTCAAAGGATTATATAGAGGTGTCACGCCAAGAATTGGGTTAGGAGTTTGGCAAACCGTGTTTATGGTTGCATTTGGTGATATTTTCAAAAAGTTGTTAAACACTGAAGGCACAGGACATTAAAGAATAGACGATGAATAGATATATTCATAATACGCAAAAAAAAATGAGTCTATATTTTTGTAAAGATTAATTGCGCTGGGTTCCCCACCTATCATAACTATACAATCCAACCAACGTAGTAAATAACCCTGCCGTTTGCAATGGGGTGAAGTTCTTTGCTTCCCAAAGGAACGACATCAATATTATAAATATTCTCTTTAGTATGTTTGCAATTGAATAGTCAATCGGTGATAAAAGTCCTAAAACTTGAAATGCTATGATGGACTGAATGAAATGACCTAATCCGTTTATAATCACCAACAGCAATATCGTCATATCCAATTGCGCTAACGAAAAAGTGTTGTTGAAAAACTCAGATGTGATATAGATCGGACACGTGAATAGGAATCCCACTATTGAGCAATAAAAAATGATTGTCAAATTATCCAACTTCTTTGGCCCATTTTTAGAAATTGGGATCGATTTCGATTCTTGTGGCGTTACAGTATTCGGCGTTAATCTGCTTTTAGCAAACATGTTTTGACTAACAAAGATCAACATTGAAATGAATGCAAAAATGAGCCCACTCAGGTAGCTGTTGTTTACTGGGGCTACAACCTGACCCACAGTATTGGCAACGGGTTTCTTTTTCAGTTTGTAACATGTCATCATAATCCCCAAACTGAGTGGAACCAACGTTAAATAAGTCCTCAACCTGTAACGCTTGTTAAAAACAAAACGGTACACCAATACAGTCACCAATGGACTTAACGCTTTAATAGTGTGTACAAGGGAAACGGGTATATCAGAAGTTGCCTTGTGACTGGTTAAATGACCAATGAATTGAAAACATCCCATAGGCACAGTCGTGGAAAGAATAAACCTTGTTGGTGTGACAAATTGTCTTATTGATTTACTTGGTGGGAGTATACTAGACGGAATGATTCTCTCGTTGGTGTAATGATTTGAAATAAACAACAAGACCAAACTCAAGCCGGCATTCATGAGAAATTGCAATTGGGTTACGGTGACTGGATATTTGTATTTGGTTAAGATCAACTTGATTGAGTTGGAAGAAATGATGGAGAAAAAGTACCAGATGAAACACAAGGAGCAGATGGTGTAGTTGACTGGTGGTATTAATAACTGAACTTTTTTCAACACGGTAACCAGACTGGTTTTACCATCAGCCAGTCGCTGTTTTATATCAAAATACTTAGGTTCTGGCGAGGTTGCCTCCGAGGCTGGTGGTGTCATCGGCAACATGCTCTTGATTGATGTGTAGGACGAGTTGTGTGATCCTAATAATGGTGGGGTACCCAACTGGTACGGACTAGAGCCAATCGAAGTGGCTGATTCATTAAAATTGGAATAAAACGTCGGAGAACCATGATGGCCATGATGCTGTATCTTGGACAAATTCGTCGATGAGTAGTTAGGGTTGACCTGAGAAGAAGAGTAGAAGTTGTTGATTCGATGATGCTTCAAGTGTTGACTAGATTTCTTCTTCTTTGGCGACGAGGTTGACGTTTGCTGCGGTGATGCTGCTTGAGGCGGGGTTGGGACATAGTTTGAGTGTGAAAGACTGTCAGTTGACGACTGGACATCATCGTTGAGGTAAATGTTCAGCTTCTGCATTAAGTATGTGAGGGTTGAGATAACGTGTTTAGATCTTGCCTCAAGCTGAAAGATTTCAATCAAGGTCCACGATGTCTAAACAAATTGAAAACAAATAAAAGAAAACGAAAAAAAAAAAAATAAAACAAAAAAAATTAACAAAAGGTACAGACAGACACAATTTCAGCAATAGTTTGGATTACGTAATACAATACATTACTACTAACAATAAACTTCTATCTATTACGTAACAGAACAGACATAATTTCATTTACGGCCATAGCCATAGCGCATCAAATGGTCAAGTTGCATCCATTGTAGAGAGCAAGAGCAGCAGTCGAAAACCAAATTTTCAACACTATTGTACTCAACGGTGACCGCGAATCAACTTTGATGTACAATAATGAACTAAAGGCACTAGTTAGTAGAAACTAAGGATCAAAAATTGGGAAGAAACAAAAAAATACATTTGTAAAACAAGTGAAAGCTTTCTATCTCACCTATGGTCCCGCGCACACTACCTCCACGCCCACTTTGAAATACTCTACATAGCCCTGCTCTAAATCAGAAGCAAATCATTTACTCACTAATAAAACTCAGGCAGTAGACATATTTGCCACTCACAGACTATATCCTCCTAGTTCGATCACCCTTTCACTACATAAAGAACAACCGATTTTGTGATCCCCTAAAAAAAAAATCTCTTTCAACGCATTATTTTCGTAAACGCGGATTAACTACCAAAATACTGGAATTACCCAACATCAATCTTTACTAGAGACTCACATGGCATATGTCAAGTCTAGCTTTATACACCTTTAAACAATTAGTCAAACGAGCAGTATCAGATGATTTAGACGATTCACCAGATACGCCCACAACAGGCGACGATCCGTTAGAGGATTCCAATCCAGTCGAGAATGAAATCTTTTCATCGTGGGCGTTATTTATCTTGTTGCTATTGTTAATGTTGGCGTTGTGGTCGTCGTATTTCCTACAACAGAGAAGAATCAAGGCCATACATGAGACGGTATTGTCGATTTTTTGTGGAATGATTGTGGGATTAATCATCAGACTCAGTCCAGGACATTACATACAAGATGCCGTCAAGTTCAACCCGGGATACTTTTTTAATATTTTGTTACCGCCGATTATATTGAATAGTGGATATGAACTACATCAGGCAAACTTTTTCAGAAATATTGGAAGCATTTTGACATTCGCCATACCGGGAACGTTTATATCGGCAATGGTTGTGGGGATCATCGTTTACATATGGACTTCAATTGGTTTGGATAGTGTCAAATTGGAGTTTGTTGATGCATTGGCAGTGGGTGCTACGTTGTCTGCCACAGATCCAGTAACCATTTTGTCCATATTCAATGCATACAAAGTTGATCCCAAGTTGTATACAATTATCTTCGGGGAATCCTTGTTAAATGATGCTATATCCATTGTTATGTTTGAAACTTGTCAAAAATTCCATGGCCAGCCAGTAAAGTTTTCATCGTTCTTCGAAGGTATTGGTTTGTTCTTGATGACATTTACGATTTCCACTATCATCGGAATCGCAATTGGTATTCTAGTGGCTTTGATTTTAAAGCATTCACATGTGAGGAGATACCCGCAGATTGAAACCTGTTTAGTCCTTTTGTTTGCTTATCAATCATACTTTTTCTCCAATGGTGCTCATATGTCGGGTATTGTATCGTTGTTATTTTGTGGTATCACATTGAAGCACTATGCATATTACAACATGTCGAGACGTACTCAAATTGCAACAAAGTATATCTTTCAATTACTAGCACAGTTGTCGGAAAATTTCATATTCATTTACCTAGGATTGTCGTTGTTCACCGAAGTTGAGCTTGTATTCAAGCCGTTATTGATTATCGTGGCATTCATATCCATCTGTGTTGCCAGATGGTCAGCTGTGTTTCCATTGTCCAGATTCCTAAACTTTCTTTACCGTGCTAGACTTGAAAAATACAGTGGAATCTCGAATATCAACTCGAGTGGAGGTTTGTCATTGAACGTGCCGGACGAAATCAGCCACTCATATCAAATGATGATTTTCTGGGCTGGTTTGAGAGGAGCAGTAGGCGTTGCCTTAGCTATGGGTTTTGGCGGTGATGCTAAATGGACTTTACTTGCAACCGTGTTGGTGGTTGTTGTGCTTACCGTGATTTTATTCGGTGGAACAACTGCCTCCATGTTGGAAATCCTAGGCATAAAGACAGGCTGCGTCGATGAAACTGCCGACTCTGACGATGAATTTGACATTGAAGCTCCAAGGCTCCCACTTCAGCAAGCATCGCAGCAAAACATACTCGGAAGCAGAAGATTTATGAAGTCACAACCAAAAGTTGCCCCATTTAGAGACAGCACCTCCAACAATTCTTCTTCGGTCAACTTACTTGAGAACGAGCCAAATCAAAATATAGTCAATGGTGGAGATGATGACGAGGAGTTGATTGGCAGCGATGTTGATGAATACAGATCAGATTTTGTATCATCACCAACGTTTAACAATGCAAACACAAACACAAACACAAACACAGATAGAGGAGTACTTGGAGCTATTCTCAGTGCAGAGGAGCACGCTAGATGGTTTACCAGATTCGACGAAGAGGTGTTAAAACCGGTTTTATTAGATACAATCCCTGGTATCCAATCCAGTGCTAACAACAGTAGTTCAAACTTAAGTAACAGTAGAAGAGATTGAGGATAGTAAGTTCAATACATATTACTATACAACAGACGCTGCTCTCGATCGGCAATGGCAATATCAATAACCCATTTTGCAAGTTCGTACGCTTTTGGGTTCAAATTGAGGTCATTCAACAAACCGTTGAACTGGATGCATAAATTGTAAAACTCGTGATATTCAAGGTTGTTCAATTCCGATATCAAGTGAGCTTTGGGCTTATTTATGCCAACATACACAGAAGCTGGCAAATAATCTCTGTAATTAGTTGAAGCGCGAATTGACTTTTCCAATAAATTAAGCGTGTTACTTATATAGACTGGTGTGGCGACGTTTAGTGAATCTTCCACTACTGAGCGTTGAATAATGTTTGATATGGCAATTATGGCATTTCCAAAATTAACTGGGTTTCTCACTCTCGATTCACAGTCCCTTTTCAATGTGATGCGGAATAGAGCGCCAAAAGTCGATTCCAAAAAGTGCTGTCTCACATCGGTGGCAGCAGCATCTATTTTGCTGATTTCAACGCTTTTAAATAGCCAAAGATCAGACTTGAAGTGATTAAACAACAAATGTTGCGGTAAGTAGGGCGAAACAAGCTTCACTATGGGGGCGGCAACTTTATTACGCACGAAAGCCACCGCACCTCCACTCTCCACATGCGTGTCATTACCTACAGCCTTGCTTCCCCCTTCCGCTTGAGATTGCGTGAACGAATTTCCAAAAATATGCTGGTCCTTTTTCCTCTTGAACCCAGTATCAATTTCCTTCTCCAAGGACTTTTGCCAACTCTTTAACGCCTTCATATCACGAGCGCTCCTTTTGTTTATTTGTACACTAGCTTCTCGAATAACCAAAGAACATTCTTCATATAGTGATGGCCACAAATTCTCCCTCTTTGACCTTGCGCTGAATATGGCTAATCGCAATTTCACACCTTCCTTGTCATTGGTGGTTGCAATATATGCCAATTCTTGAAATGCCGTTAGTCTACTCAATTCATGACTAGGGGTGACATCGCGCAACCCCTTTAACAAGCAGTTCAATGGATCTTTGCTGTATGAGGAGATAGGCTTCTTACCATCAAGACAGCCAATTGTGGCGTAAACACCGAATATGTGATTTTCAAACTCCCAGTTAACGACCAACACATATGTAAGCAATGATAGCTTGATGTAGGTCGAAAGGGATGTGTTTCTTACAGGTAATGAATTATCTATGCCAAACAATCTGAGCAAGATTAACGACTTGTATAAATAGGATCTGATTGCCCAATATATGATGGGATTCGCAATGGAGAATATAATGGTCAATCCCAACGAATTCCCCAATGCCTGTGGTACATGGGTGAACAACGTGTTTTGTGGACTATTTCTGTTATGACCATACTCAAAGCCTAACCTGTTTCTTTGAAACACGAGTTGGATAGCTGAATACAAGGCACCTATAATAATCGGACATATCCAATAGTATACCCACTCGTCATTCAATAGTGGATTCTTTCTGTACTCCTTCGAGATTAAATAGTAGTCAAAAGTGAATGGCAAATTGAAAATAAAAACACCATAAACAAACAACGCTGATAACATGTGAAATGACGACACTTGTAGGTACTTGTTTGACCCTACAGAGTGATAAATCTGCAGCCCTAGTGTTTTTTGACTCGAGTAATCAACTGTCGAAAACTTGATCCTGACTTGCCTGATCAATGTCAATGCTAAAAAGTAGACGGGCACTTTAAGCACAATTGATAAAAGGAGTCCAGTTGATAATAATTGACGAGTGTAAAATGGCACATCCAAGATCAATGTCATCAAGATTGACAATATTATATTTACATTGAGCACATATTTTAGTCGTTTGTTGAAAACTTTGGAGAATATGCGTTGGTACTCGCTTTTATCGTAGCCAGCCGAGTCTGCCATTGATTCTGGTGAATGGGTGTTGTATGATGAATTGTTGATACTATTGCTTTTTTACAATTTTCAAATTTTTGTAAAATTTTCTGCCGCACCGTAAGGAGCTGCGAAGTGTTTAATTTCTATGTACATACTAGCCAACATCTATATCTCATTACTCAAGTTCAATTGGGCCTCCCTCTTCGTCTTTTCTCTAGTTCCACTCAAGACGTCCTTGATTTGTTCCAAGCCTGGTTTGCCATTAATTTGTCCCAAGATTGCATCAGTAATCTTCAACTCATTCACTTCTCCAACCAAATATCCAGCGCTTCTTGAAAGCAACTTTGTTTCTATACTGGTTTGAGCACTTTCAAATTTTCCTGCCTCCACTTCAAAAGCTCTATAGATGGCCTCTTCCAACTGCTCCTCAGTGGTGATGAATTTGGCTGCTGAGTGGTACAACTCTAGCAACTTTTGGGCCTTCATTTCTTTCTCATGCAACTCCTTAGAGCAACGGTTCAACTTTCGTTGCTCTTTCAACAATTCTTGCTCCTCTGGTGTCCTCCTTCTGACCAATCCTTGCTCCAAAATTTTCTGCATTGTGGGCAACGAAGCAATCATCGAGGAGTCAGCCTTACGCTCCTCCTCAAATTGTCTTTGCTTGGCCATCTCTTTCTCATGGACACTTTTTTTAAGTTCGTCTATTTTCTTTAACCTTTTCTCCTCCTCCAAGTAGGCTTCTTTTAAGAACTCGGCTCTGTAATATGCTCTTTTGTACGCATCTCTTTCCTCAGCGGGTAAGTCGTTCATTTCTCGTAAAGACATTGGTGGGTATTTGATATGTTTAATTCTATCCTCAACAGTTATGTACTTCCGTGGAGGCTGTTGGCGTGGAAGATGCTTCCCGTTTATCTTTGGAGTTGGCACACCCTCAGCATATCCACTTTCCTGGGCTTTCTCCTTTTGTAACTCAATATCATTCAACGGACGTATTGGACGGTGGAAAATAGCTTTGGTCTTGGGAAGAATACCAGACTTACCGCCGTATTTTAATACTCCCTTACCCATTGCGTGATGTAGACTGCTGAACCTTTGAAAAATTTATGAAGTTTTTCATTTTCTATTTTTTTTTATTTTTTTTTTTTTCTCTTTTAACGTTTGTGGTCGTGCCAACAGAGACATCATAGACTACAAGTCCCCACCCGGTCTAATTACCGATATATATTCACTCGTATATTAACTTCTCTAAAACTACTCCTAGACTCCCCATACATCATAAATCTTTTCCAGCAACGCTTTTCCTATTTTCTTGTTTCCCACCTGCGTCTTGAATTCCTCAACCATCAACAGCTTCTTTGTCTCTATTGCAGTGTGGGCATTTTGCTGGTGATAGAACTTAAGCAATTTCTTTGGAGTGGTGAATCGATTCTGTATAACAATAGCTTTCTCCAAAGAGCACCCCTTGATAGTCATTAGCATTAATATAAATAATTCTTTGACAGTCATTTGCGTAGTCTTGCCCATAATTTCCTGGAAGCTGGAGAACAAGTGACAACATTCATAGTTTTCCCTCTTTTCAAACTTTTCTCGAAATTTCATCAACAATTCATTATAGTGGTCTTGGTTGCATATGTCCCTGGGTCGAAGGACAATTAAGTTTTTGTGAGCATGTATTTCCTTTATAACACCTGTAAGAGACGACAAAAAACCGGTTGTTTCGTCAATGTCTTTGAATCTTCGTAGGTAGATGTGTGCATTTGTCATAGTTTGAGCGATCCCAGTTTGTATCGAGTCCATAATATGGTAAGCACGCGACTTCACCGTGGAGACTTCTTCAACGAGGTAGTAACAATGCATCATTCCAGATTTATGCATTCTATTCTTTTGCTCTTGGAACCTTCCATCTTTTATAGAATCGCACAAATCATCAATTCGTTTTCTTTCACAGAGGTAGTTCAAGATAGCTACTCTGCCGGTGCGCGTATGCCTTGCAACCCAGGCAACATCGCCACATGATAAAGCCTTCACATCGCATTCGATATTAGCAAGCCGAAGTTGTCTTTGGAAGAAATCACGTTCTTGTTGGGCTCTAATTTCTCTGTTGTCAATGTATATAACTACTTCGTATTCGTCCTTGGTCCATATTTCGTAGGGAGTGCCGTCGTACACCCTGTTTTGAGAGTCATGGGTAGAGTTTCCAGTCGACGACAACACCTCCGAAACTAATCTTGAACTGTGAGCTGGATTCTGTATTCTCAGCAGTGACTGACGAGCAAACTGCAAATCAACATTCCTCGTCAAAACAGGAGAGGACTTTTCAAAACTCGATTCAAATCGAACACCATTATCGAAAGAGCTATTTGCAGCCGTGTTGGATTGCATTGGCGAGGACGGTATGTTAACCGCGGACTTTAATTTCGAAGCCAATTCCTTTCCTTCATCTGTCAAGTAGTAGAATTTTGGTGACCTCCCCGTTACATAAACCAACTCCTTTTTTATTAACGTCTTGATAGAATCCCACGCTGAATACATTGAAGTTGCAGACGTGGAAAATGCCTTATCGCTATATTGAGCTCCATGTTGCGAAATTTGCTCTCGTGTCATACCTCTACCTTGACTATCTTTCAAGTATAAGGCCACCATAATAGCAAATGCTCCAGATCTTTGTTTTGGGACATAGCTGGCTGTCGTTCGCGCACGTTTTGCTGGTCGCGTCATCGTCTCGTCTTCCACTTGATCTACCTTATTCAATGCTCTTTTGTGTGCTTCCGCCTCATCCATGAACCCAACGGGGGAGTCCCAACCATTTGCTTTACAGAACTGGATGACTCTGTTGCTTAAAATGACAGCAGTTTTAACACCCACGTATTTTATCAGTTTGAGTGATCTCGTGTCTGTTATTGGTTCTTGTGTTCGCCTAATCTGGCTTAGCATTTTATTGTAAAGCACGGCCATTTTTGAGCCATTCCTAGTTGCTTCTATCGCGTCAGCCTCTATCCATTGAATTATATACGGCTTGAAATCTTCTGGTACTTCATCTGACATTGGAGAAGTTGGCCGATTTACAAAGTTGATCCAAAAACAAAGAGCGCGTAAGAAAGTAGAAAAAAAGGCAAAAAAAAGAAAAAGAAAACCAACTGGGCAACGGGAAGTTGCCAAAGTCATCGTAAACCGTTACTCGTATAAACCTAGTCCTATCCAATGTCATCAAAATCTGCCAACAAGACAAACCTACCACCAATTAATCTAATATTCAAATTCTTGCAGCAACAGTCACTCGTCACGATATGGCTATATGAAAAATCGAACCTGCGTATTCAAGGTAAAATCCAAGGGTTTGACGAGTATATGAACCTAGTGATTGATGAAGCGGAGGAAATCGCTAATGGAAAGAAAACGCCCCTTGGGAGGTTGCTATTGAAGGGGGAAAACATCACCCTAATCTCAAGTTTAGATGTATAGAAATGTGAAATGCACATTCCTATTTTAATGAAAACCTAACCTTCTTTTCTGTATCAAAATTCAACCTCTTTGACGCTGGAGATAATTCATGCTGTCTTTGGCGGCTCAAAAAGCGACGATTTCTGCTTTCCAAGGTAACTTGGGCCTTATAATGGCTAACCTGTTCGGCTCGTTTGCTTACAGCGAGTTGTTTCTTTGTAGGTGATTTGACCTTAATTTTGGATAACTCTATTGCTGATAGAGCGTCCCTTGACAAATTTAGTACCACTATGAACTGCTTCGGTAGGATATTAGACAGTTCCAGCCCATCACTCATATTAGCATTTTCTCCACTATTTTCAAAGGTCTTGAACTTGAGTGATGATAAGCAGAGAGAGAAAAAAAAAATCTACATTTAGCAACACGTCTGACACGGTACATAGAAAACATATTCCCTTTGCATGAGTTCACTCAATGGTAACCACCAGCCTCGAAGGCCGACAAAGCCGCCTTTGCAGCACGTGAGACTGCGCTCTCAAGTTCAGCAATCAATACAGTTTACTGAACATGAAAGATTAGAAATTCAGACCAAACTCAATAAAGCTTTGGGGCCAGAGTACGTGAGTTATCGACCAGGCGGAGGAGGGAACTCGGTTCAGTACATAGAAGGATGGAAGGCACTAAATCTAGCCAACGAGGTATTTGGGTTCAACGGATGGAACTCTGAACTAGTATCATGTGAAATAGATTACCTAGACACGCATGGCAACACGGGTAGATGTTCGTTGGGGCTCTCCATTGTTGTTAGGGTTACTCTCAAAGATGGCACGTATCACGAGGACATCGGGTATGGATACATCGATAATGCCAAGAGCAAGTCTCAGGCGTTTGAAAAGTGCAAAAAGGAGGCATATACGGATGGTATAAAGCGATGCTTGAGATGTTTTGGAAATGTCTTGGGTAATTGCTTATACGATAAGACAATCACCAAGCAGATGAGCAAATTACAAAAGAACAACATTGAATATGAGTCTGATGATTTTCACCGGGATCCGATATACGCAGAGAGAGAACGGAAAAAGCAGATAATGGAGAGAAGGGCCCAAGAGGAGAAGGAGATGGAGCAAAGACGCGAGCAGGAAAGCTTGAAAGCTCCAGATGACGCGTTTATTACACCTAGACTGCCCTCGAAGGTGGTACAACATGTAAACAGGAGGAAAGACGCCGACGAGATTGACGAGTCGTTCAATTTCAGTGATGATGGCGCCGAAGAAGAGCACGAACTCGACCGTGTGGAAACTAAATCGACCCAGGTCGGACATTCGGGAAGCAAGGACGAGGAAGAAGATACAAACCATTTCCCAGCGTTTGTAGCAGCAAAGAACGCAGCGCTCTTGCAATTAAAGCAGGACCGTAAAGGTGAAGAAATACCACAATTTGACACCACGTTTGTTTCGCCCAACATTGAACGCACTGTTGATCCTACAAAGTCAGTACCTGTCAAAAGAGCAGATTTGAAAGGCAAGACTCCTCCTCCCCTCGGGATCAATCATTTACAAAACAGGGTGAAGAAACCCCAAATTAACCATTTGAATAACAACTTTGGCAAGAGGATCGGAGTGCCTCCTATGAGAACAAACAAACGACTACAAGACGAGCTACCTACAGTTGAAAATAGATGAAATAAGAAAATATTCTTTTGTTATAGTTGCATAGATTAGATGCCTAAATTTGCATATATAAATGAGTACATATATATAGTGAGAAATTGATTGTAGATGAAATGCGCCGCTCCCCCCCCCCCAAAAAAAAAAACAAATTCAAATGTTGTCTCAAAGTGTGCAGCCCTTTTCTAGTACGCCATCACATTCAAAATCAGCAATGAGGAACTTGTCTTCAATACAGTCACTAGTTACTAATGTCGGTCAATTTAATGAGTACCTGGACATCTATTCTGCTCCAGATTCGTTTCAAGCGCTTCAGTCGAGTAAAGTTCTTGTCATTGGTGCTGGAGGTCTTGGCTGTGAAATCCTCAAGAACCTATCCATGACGGGGTTTAGAGATATACATATCATAGATATGGATACTATTGACTTGAGTAATTTGAATCGTCAGTTCTTATTTCGTTATGCAGATATCGGCAAAAGCAAGGCAGAGGTGGCTACAAAGTTTATTCTTGAAAGGATAGGCAATCCTGATTTGAAAATAACACCGCATTTTAAAAAGATTCAGGAGATGAATCTTGACTTTTATCGAAGCTTCCAGGTTATTATCAGTGGATTGGATTCAATTGAAGCACGGAGATGGATTAATTCTACGCTATATGGTTTAGCGGAGCAGGAAAATATAATAATCCCATTAGTTGACGGGGGTACTGAAGGGTTTCGAGGGCAAAGCAGGGTAATTATACCGACGTTGACTTCATGTTTTGAATGTTCGTTGGACTTACTAAGTGCTCAAACAACTTACCCAGTGTGTACAATTGCCAACACGCCACGACTACCCGAGCATTGTATAGAGTGGGCAAGCCAACTCGAATGGAACAAGCAATTTCCTGGACAGAAATTTGACGCTGATGATCCTGATCAAGTTGAGTGGATGTACCAGACAGCGAAAACTCGAGCAGCCGAGTTTGGCATTGAGGGGGTTACAAGGAGCTTGACGTTGGGGGTTGTCAAGAATATCATCCCCGCCATCGCATCAACGAATGCAATAATTGCTGCAAGTTGCTGTAATGAAGTGTTTAAAATCATCACCAGTGTGAATCCCATTTTGGATAACTACATGATGTATTCAGGTGATGACTCAATATTTACGTATACATATTCATACGCAAGGAAACAAAACTGTGCCGTTTGTGGAAATGCAGCGAAAAAGATTGCTGTGCAAAAGTGGTGGACTTTGCAACAGTTTATTCATGAAATAAAGTCGAAACAGGAAATACAAATGACAAACCCAAGTTTGACCAGTGGCGACAAGTTTCTTTACATGTCAAGCCCACCTGAGTTGGAAGAAGCCACCAAAGCAAACTTGAGCAAGAAGATGAGGGGTTTGATCAATCCCGGTGAAGAGATTGTCATTACTGATCCAAACTTGCCCATCTCTCTTCGCGTAATCGTACATTTGGAAGGTGACGACGATGATCCTGAATTTAGTCTACAGGCGTAATATACATAGGCTTAAGCAAGCCAAAAAAAGCTTTTTGTTAAAAATTTATTAAAATTTATCCATTTCCTCTAAAACTGCATTATTAAATTGTGTAATGTTGTCAAGGTACACATGGTGTCCACTGTACTCGATGACCTTTACATCGCTGCGTTGAGGTCGATCGGCTGATTCTGCCAAATTATTAATAATGTCACTGCACATTTGTCCCCCCGATTTATCCATCCAATCTCCATCTCCATACCACCATGTCATATCACATCTTAACTTATGTATCGCCTTCTCGATCAATGGAAACCTAGCGTCAGCACCGGGAGCAAGCAAGAAATTTAGCATGTACTCACCTGAACCTCTAGCCTGAAATATACCATAGGCATACTTGTGCAACAAATAGGCCTCTCTTTTGGACAAGTTAGCAAATCTCCTCGACGACCATCCACTGACTACCTTTGAACCCAACGGACCAGCTTTCCGCACCAACGTGAATGGCGAAATGTTTCTTTCCCAAAGTCGCTTAAAGTATCCTGGAACCGGTATTTGACGCTTATGCCTAATGATTGCCCCTGGTGAAGCCATAATTATTTTTCTGCAAAAGTGGGCATCTCGAGCAATGCCGTAGCACGCCATCAAGTAAGCGCCCATTGAATGTGCCATGATTAACAACTTTGACTTGTCAATATTCTTTTGAGCAAACCAAGCTTCATAGGAGTCGTAAAACCACTTTTCCACTTGCTCGACATTTTGCGGGTGGAAATGAGGGCGTGAGCTACAGCCGTACCCAAAAAGATCTATTGCGTGAATACACCAGTCATTGCGCATGGCTATCGCATCAAAGTTTTTGAGGTAAAACCCAAGGCCGGCACCATAGCCATGAATCATAACCAAATGTTTCATTGTGGCCAGATCGGCTTCCGTTTTGCCTGGGGGATAAATGACAAACTCGTTGATATAGTTTTCCTTGTCGTCGATTGGTACCTTCAACACTTTCGATGTCCTACCTAAACTGTCCTTGTTGGGGTAAAACGGTAAAGTTGACAACAATTCGTGCTGAAATCGAAGTGGTTCATTGCGTAGCTTGTAGTGCTCTATTGATTCAGCCACACCTAGTGGAAACGTGTTACTAAATAGTTTCGAAATTGGAACAGACGTGGGATGTGTGGGTCTCTTGTAGTGAGAATGTTGATGCACTTCATTTGTGACACTCGAGAGCTCAGTTGTCTCAGCTCCTGCAACTACTCTCTTTCCACTTTGTGGCTTTGACAACGACTTCTTCTTCCTCTTTGGTATTGCTCGCGGTACATAGCTTAATAAGTTGTTAATTGAAAATGTTGATGAATTTAGATTGAGATAGGATATACTAAATAAGCGTCTGCTCATTATTGGTGTACCCCACGTTTATGCAAAACAAAAAAAAAAATATTAAAACAAAAATAACAGGTAAAAGATGAATGATTGAAGCTTTATCCTAGCCAGAAGGCACTGAATAGAATGCTTTATGACGACTAAACCATGAACAAATAACGAGGGTACTTTTGTAAAGTTTTATAAAGAAAGCAGACACGGAACAAAAACCCTGTAAACCTTATTGAATGCAAAACTTCAAAAAATAAAAATGATCGCGTCACCAACAAAAAATAAAACAAACCCAAAGAAGATGACAAGCTATTCTCCCTGTACGTGTGTGTATGTCAGCTAACGTTGGGTGATAGGCTGTTGCTGTTGAGTGATAGACTACAGTTGCTGTGGTGAAGCAAAGTTCCCAAAAAAAAATTTTTTGTTGTTGTTTACGTTGTGCACTATTCCGTACGGACTTTTAAAATAAATGCGTGATTACTTTGTTTGTTGTTGTTGCAAAAGCAGATTTTGCTTTTTATGACCTCGCTGTTAACAACGAATTAGCAATGGTACACGACTATGAAATGTTGGGTATAACGTGGCTGCTACTGGTTGGGAAACAGTTGATCATTCTATGTTGATTTTTTATGAATGGTATTTCGTAAAAGGCAGCATGAAAAATGTATGATGTTTTGTTCATGGACTTTCGTTTTCTGATGGCTTTTGTTGGGTTCAACATATGCACGTGAATATTGGGTAGTAATTGACTGTAAAGGATTGTGAATAGGTCGAATAATCAAAGAATGAGACGCAAAGGAAAGTTACTGGGTGTCAATTAAAACTAAAGAGCTGTTTGGTTGTTATCACAGTCATGCTTTTAAATTTTAAGACGGGCGTTTTACTTGTAGAGATAATTTTTACTGAAAGTTGGTGCCAAGTTCGTGTAAAATCCTAGCATCTGGAAACCGCCCTGCTTTACCACCAATAACGTCGAACGAAAACTGAATACATCCATGATGCAATCAGAAACGTGCTCCATGTTCTATGCAACACAGCACTATAGTTGTTAAAATAAATGCATTGTACTTACTTAGATGGCGGAGAAAAGTTAACCTCAGACAACTACAACAGTGACAAGAGATTTCTGCCCATTGACTTGTTTGTGTGAAATTATCAGATGTGTAGCTGTGATGTATAGACAATGTTATAGCGGCAAGTGGCAAGTTTAAGAGCAGCATCCCTTTCAACGGTGGATTAACTATTATTAAACCCTGACAATGGATATTCCCAAACAATAGCTTTCAATGTTTGCCAGTTTTGCTGTATCCAAAAGGAAGGTTTAAACAATAGGCTATTGTTATGAAGTAAGATTATATATGAATGGTCAAAACCGTGGTAACGAGAACAAGATAAACTATATTTGAAAAGCGCATTGAGAGGGTGCCAATCTTTTGCATGTTTGCGCTTTGTAATAAAAATGAAGAGTTTGTTACTGTAGAAGCCTAGCCCTTTGCCTCTGCTGTTAAAATTACTTATTCACACAGTCGTTTTAGATTGATTTGATTCCTGCACATGCGCTCCTAACCCAAAGTTTCTCCTACTGGGGAGAGGGTTTCATAAGGAAGAAGAAAAGTTTAAATTCCGTCCCGCCTGAGACAAATACTAAAAAAATTGTAAAAAAACTAAAATGTTTTCAGTGCAAGGTACACATAGCGAACTACGGCTTAAGGATAATATGTCAACAAGAAAACATCAAAAATTTTCTTAGCTTGAGTGCCAAGTGAATTGGGAAACCCTTCATTTAGAGGCTAGACTAGACTAGTTTCTTGTCAACAATTCCGATCGGATCGAAACACAATAATGGTTATTCCTTTGGCGCTTCGACTTGAGAAAGCGAGTTGTTACATGATCAATTCAAGAAGCAACCGCGGGTAAAATCTTATTTCATATATTTTATCTTTTGTTGTTGTTATTGTGTTTAGTTGTAATTACCGAGTTGTGAGTGTATTACAGCTGATGCTTAATTGGCTACTTTTTTATTTCCCAATATCACAAGCACAATTTTACTTTATGCTATACATATAACCACACGATAAAAAAAAAGAAACTTTTGAATCTACTTACATTCGTAACCCTTTGCTCTGCAAGTAATAAGTAATTGACTATTGGTCAAGTGTCCATAATAATGCTATTTCTCGTATAATGTTCATTTTGTAATAACAAAAAGGATATCATTGGCTGGTTAAAATACAAAGAGGCGGTATTAGAACAATAACATGCATTAGAGGCAATTGCCTTTTTTGCGGCCCGTTTGTTTATTTATGGAAACAATACTCATCTCATATGAAAACAAAGGACACGAAAGAGAATATAGAGATGAATACTGGTTAAAACTAGCAAAATGCAATGGAAGGGCTGTCGTCTTCCGGGTGGCACTCCAGATCCATACCAGTGTTCTTTGATTGGGGTAACAAAAGTTTAGTTTTCTTGAACTTCTTTTTCGTTTTGTGAAGTGTATCACATGGCGGTTTCCGTAAAGGCAAAAAAAAAATTAAACCATTGCAAGTAGTAGTAATCCCATTAGCGGAATTGGTTCTTGACAGGAATAGCTTGATTCTTATTTGTTGGAGAACTGGAGGAAAGAGGCACCAATATTTCACAAACGGCATCAAACACAATAAAGAAGATTAAAAATTTTTTTTATGTTGTTTTTATATTTTTATTTATTTTTTAACTTTTTGAATGAGGTGAGTGTCTGCATAAGACATTTTTAATTCATTTTGTCTTTCTTTTTTATTGTCTTCTTGTGCGTAAAGATTAATCAAAAGAGGGCTTTATGATCGATCGAAAAGATAATCATCTCAAGAGTCAATACACCTTCTGAAAGTGTATTTCTGCCAAAAACAAAAATTCTCATCAGATGACAGTAAATGACGCTTGCAAGTAGATGTAACAACAGACAAAACTTTACAACTTTATTCAGATTGGCTTGCAAGAAGCAAACCCAGACACAGATCCAAAATAATATGTGTCTTGTTTTATTTTTTATTTTCTATTGTTTTCTCATTATCGTCAAAAGTACACGCACTATAATACATAAAACACATTTTCTCTTTTATCACTATCTGCTAAGCTTCCACTTTATCACCAATATTCAAAACCGCCAAAATTAATAGGCTTTTTTCTTTAGTACAAAGTCTGTTAAGAAAAGTGTGCCCGTTTTTTTCATTTTTTCAAAAGATCTTGTATTTTTTTTTTTCCATTCACCATCCCACCACTACACTCAATCTCACATGTAGTATTAACTATCTAACTAACTGTGTATACTTCTATTTTATATAACTTTGTTTTTACCCTTTGGTGCAGAGCCAAGAAATATTTCAATTTGTGCACACAACACTATAAATAAAATTCTTACATAGTTAGTTACCAATCCTTTGCCCAGAAAAATAAAAATAGAACCTCAAAAATAGAAAATTATTAACATTCTACACTGTTAAGTTTTATCAATTTCATCAGCGTCTAATGTCTGATGTAAAAATTTTTGGAGTAAAATCAAAATTGGGTAAACGGCTAACATTATAAATAACCTTTGGTGTTCCTCCCATTTCTCAAACTCATACACGGTTTCTCTTCTTCTTCTTTTTCTTTTTTGGTTCTTTGGGTCTCTATCAATCTTTACAGGAAACGGTTAAAACACTGAACCAAAACCGCAACAGTTCTAGTCCACTGACACATAGTATAGACAAGAAGAAAAAGAGATTACAGACAACAATTACAATGAGGACTACCATTTCGCTAATATTCCTCACATTTTTGGCGCTCGTCACCGCCGAGACTCATACTTGGCACTACACTTGTAACTGGGTCGACGGAGTTAACCCAGATGGTGTTCAAGAAAGACGTATGATTGGATTCAACGGTACTTGGCCATTACCTACATTGAGAGTTAAAAAGGGAGATAGAGTTAATCTCTACTTGACTAATGGATTTGATGACAGAAACACTTCATTGCACTTCCACGGTATGTTTCAAAAAGGTTCCAGTCAAATGGATGGACCAGAAATGGTTACTCAATGTCCTATCCCACCTGGTGAAACCATGTTGTACAATTTTACTGTTGATGATCAAGTTGGTTCTTATTGGTACCACTCGCATACTTCTGGTCAATATGGTGATGGTATGAGAGGTGTATTTATTATTGATGAGCCAAGTGAGGACGATTACCCATATGACTACGATGAAGAAGTTGTCTTGACTTTGAATGAACATTACCATGAAGAATCCGACGATTTAATGCCAAAATTCTTGAGTAGATTCAACCCAACTGGTGCTGAATTGATTCCACAAAATATCTTGTTTAACGAAACTAGAAATGCTACTTGGAAAGTTGAACCAAACAAGACTTACTTGTTGAGAATTATCAACATGGGTAGATTCTTGTCCCATTACGTTTGGATGGAAGATCACGACATGACCATTGTTGAGGTTGACGGTATTTACGTTGAGAAAAACACCACCGATTTGATTTATATCACTGTTGCTCAGAGATACACTGTGTTGGTCACCACCAAGAACTCAACGGATAAGAACTATGCATTCATGCACAGACTTGATCCTGATATGTTGGATACCCAACCAGCTGATTTGCAGTTGAATGGTACAAACACTATTATGTATAATGAAGATCTTGGTGAGGCTGAATCATATGACTTGACTCAAGATGAAATTGATTCTTATTTTGATGATTTCTACCTTGTGCCATTGTCCAAAGAAAAGCTTTATGATGACGCTGATTACACTGTTACTGTTCAGGTGCAAATGGATAACTTGGGTGATGGTATCAACTATGCTTTCTTTAACAACATTACCTACACCAAACCAAGAGTGCCAACCTTGCTCACTGTGTTGTCAGCTGGTGATGATGCTTCTAATGAATTGGTTTACGGATCAAACACAAACTCGTTTGTGTTGCAAAAGGATGATGTAGTTGACATTGTGGTCAACAACTTGGATACTGGTAAACATCCATTCCATTTGCATGGACACGTGTTCCAATTGATTGAAAGACACGAAGCTATCGAAGACGGTGAAGGTGATCCAGTTGCTTACAATTCAAGTGACCATGCTGACTGGCCAGAATATCCAATGATGAGAGACACTGTTTACTTGAGACCACAATCATACATGGTTTTACGTTTCAAGGCTGACAACCCCGGTGTTTGGTTCTTCCATTGCCATATTGAATGGCATTTGGACCAAGGTTTGGCCATTCAATTTATTGAAGATCCATCAGGAATCCAAAACAATGAAACCCAGCAAATTACCGACAACCACAAGGAAATTTGTGAAAAAGTTGGCGTGCCATGGAAAGGTAATGCTGCTGGTAATGATGTTCACTTGTTGGATTTGACTGGTGAGAATGTTCAGTACAAGAGATTGCCTACTGGATTCACCGCCAGAGGTATTGTTGCTTTGGTATTTTCATGTGTTGCTGGTTTTGCTGGATTGGCTGCTATTGCCGTTTACGGTATGCAAGATATCCCAGATGTTGAAGAAAGAGTTGCCAGAGACTTGGATGTTGACTTGGACGAAGCCGATGACAGTGGTGCTGAAATTGTTAGACAAACTTCTTCAACTGAAGGATCATCTACTCATAAACATTTAGGATAAAGAAAGAAGCAGCTTTCTTGAGTTTTGAATTCATAGTTGTGAGCTGTTGAAGTAAGCATGAGAAGGATAATATGTTGAAAAAAATCGTGTGTGCTTAAAGACCCTTTTTTTGGAAGTATCAAGAAAGGATACAGGGTCTTTTTTTTGAATTACTTTCCCTTAGATTGTTGCTTTCAGCAGTTTTACCTAGTTGTGAAATGCCGAACAAATATGAATATGATGACGATGGACAGTGTTGGATTGAAGAATGAAGCTGTTTTTTTATGGAGAGATTTGATGAAAGAGATGCCCCAAACTATTCCCCCCCCCCAAACCCACTTTTTTAATATAGAGATTTAGTGCTTTTTGCCCCCCAGAAAGTACTAGTTTCTACGACGTTCTTTATATCATATATATATAGTATGTTTTTTTTAATTTGTAACCTTTACCCGTGCAATTTGGATGAATCGTAGTGTTGAGTAGCCTGTAGGATGGAAAATCAGCCGGTCTCACGAGTGTTGGAAAAGTATAATGGTACAAAACTTAAATCTGTTGATGGTTTAGGACTGGCTTGTTTGATGAAAGAGGTGGGTCGCGTATATTTTGTGGTCAAATGCCAAGGTGAGGTCAAAGTTATCACCAGTTTTGAAAAACTGTAAAAGATGGTGAGAAAAGAGGGGCTTTTTGCTTCAACCATATATTCACACGACTTTGAATTGATATCCAACTAGATGAATGAAGATTCAACTTACTACTGAGTCCGGGAAAACAGGGCTAAAAATACATTTGATCAACGTGGTGTGGAAGCCCAACAAAAAAGAAAAGAAAAGGTTTTGACAGGTTTTGACGTTAGATTAAAATAGTTGTAATAGTTACACAAACAGAGAACAACAGAAACTTTATTTTATTCTAAATCCGACAGCCAGACAGACAAAAAAAAAATGAAACAAACGAAAATTATTGTCAGATGTGTTTTTTGTCTGTTCTATTTCTTTTGTGATTGGCTGAATGGGATTAAAATATTTAGATTCTTCTTACTTTTAATTTAGTTAGGAACATCTTTTAGACTAAAGTAAACATTAATTTTTAAAGTCTACAAAAACTATGAGGTTTATATTTTACGAAGTAGTTTGTAATAAAAATATCGAAGCCGCCTCATTGCATTAACTACAAACGTTTTAGCCAATGAAAAAGAAAAGAATCTCACAGGCTTTAACTTTTACTCGAGAAGAAGAAGAAGAAGAAGTAGAAGAAAGGATGTGTTCTAAAGTGTTGGCCCAGTATCACTTCTCTTAGCAGTTGACTCCCTTCCAATCCAGTTTTTGTTTCCAAACATGTCAAAAGTTATATTCTGTAGGCCTTGTTAAAGCGGAAGTTTACAACAACAATAGCGAGGGATTTTTATTTCTCCCACCAATTCTAGATTTTGTTCATCGTTAATAATCTTTTTTCCTATGGGTTTTCCAGCTTCTATTGTTTTATACTTAGGCTTCCTATCCGTTATTAAGCGATGTTACATTTAACAGTATGGTTTATTGGTGACCAATTGTTATTGTTGTGTCAGTTCGTTATGCAGTGACTATTGTTTGTTTGTTTAACCAATGAACTTTCGTCTTTCTTCAAGCAAAAAGAAGAATAAAAGAGTCGTGCCGTTGGAAACAGAAAACGTAGTAATTTAACACAAAATATATATAACAAACCATATAGTTTTTAATGCCGCTGTACATTATCAGATTTAATCAGTAAGCATTTTAACACGCTATACATATTAACAATGGAATGTGGCACCATTTACTTAACAACTGAAAGTGAATAGCCAATTAGACAAAAGTTTTTGAGCAGCAATAAATCCTGTATACAAAACCCCAGAAGAACAACAACAACATTCTTTCCTCATCATTTACAACGTTATTTGCCTTCATTGCAGCCAGCAGAGGTCTTACAACATTTCTTTTCCTCTTTCTAGTTTGACTGCTATTGCTGTTTCTGTAGGTAAAAGGAAGTAGAATAGCTCAACAGGGTAAAAGGGTTGTCTCCTTCCACTATGTCTCTCCGTAAAGGTAAAGGCTAATTTATAATTAAATGCTGTCTGTTGCCTTTTAATTTTTTACGTTTGTGTAACTAATGTTTTATTTATTGTTTTTTATTGTTTTAATTTTTAATTTAATTTATTTTTGTTTCTTTTTGCCTGTTTACCCATTTCAAGTTTTCTATTCTCTTTTTTAAGCCCTTTCCGACTATATATTCTTCTCCAATATTTAAACTCCAACTGATCTTCCCTTGAATTGGAATGAAAAAATTTGCTCAGACCTCTTCTTCTCCTTTCAATTATTAGCTACAGTTCATTTCCAAAGTCTAGGGGTCAAAAGAGCTCATTTTGCGCGTTGCCAAGGAAAATAACAAAATCCCTGAGAATAGGTTTTTAATACAAACGCAAAAACAATAATTTCAACTAACGCCAAGAAATCATTGAATTGTTTGCCAAGACTTGATAAAATCAACAACAGCTTTTTGCACTTTGACACATTTGTTTCACTCCCCAAGGTCACACTAAAGTCCAAGAAGGGTAGACCAAGTAGCAGCGCTTAATTATTGTTGTCCTGGAATTTCATTACATATCATATCACTAGACACAGTTGCAGAAAATGAGATTGTGGAACTTCTTATCAGTATTGTTCCTATCAACGCTAATAGCCGCCGAGACTCATGAATGGTGGTTCGAAACTGGTTGGGTTGAAAATTGTAATCCAGATGGGGTATTCCCCAGATCCATGATTGGGTTCAATGGCAGTTGGCCATTGCCCATATTGAGAGTCAAGAAATATGACCGTGTCATTTTACACTTGATCAATGGGTTTGACACTGCAAACACTACTTTGCATTTCCATGGTATGTTCCAAGCTGGTTCGACTCAAATGGATGGCCCACCAATGGTTACACAATGCCCAATTCCACATGGAGAAGTTTACACTTATAATTTTAGTGTTGATGGTCAAGTTGGGTCTTATTGGTACCACTCACATACTTCTGGTCAGTATGGTGATGGTATGAGAGGTGCATTCATTATTGAAGAACCAAGTGAGGACGATTACCCATATGACTACGATGAAGAAGTTGTCTTGACGTTGAATGAACATTACCACAAGACCTCCGATGAATTGTTGCCTGATTTCTTGAGTAGGTTTAATCCTACCGGTGCTGAACCGATTATTGATAACCTCTTGTTCAACGAAACTAGAAATGCTACTTGGAACGTTGAACCTAACAAGACGTATTTGTTGAGAATTATCAACACCGGAAGATTCATATCACAGTATATCTGGATTGAAGATCACAACATGACTGTTGTTGAAGTTGATGGTGTTTACACTGAACCAAAGGAGGCTAGCATGCTTTATGTCACCATTGCTCAAAGGTACACTGTTTTGGTCCATACTAAGAACTCCACCGACAAGAACTATGCATTCATGAACAAGGCTGATGATACTATGTTGGATACCGTTCCAAAGGATTTGCAATTGAATGGTACTAATTACATGATGTACAATGACGGCGACAAACCAGAACAAAATTATGTTGATTCAATTGACGATTTCTTGGATGATTTCTACTTGGTTCCCTTGGATAAGGAAGAGATTTTAGATGATGCCGACTACACCGTTACTGTCCAAGTACAAATGGACAATTTGGGCAATGGTGTCAATTATGCCTTTTTCAATAACATCTCCTACACAGCACCAAAAGTGCCAACCATTCTTTCAGTGTTATCTGCTGGTGAACATTCAACAAATGACTTGGTTTATGGATCAAACACAAACACATTTGTTTTGGAAGAAGATGAAGTTGTTGATATTGTTCTTAACAACTTGGATACTGGTACCCACCCTTTCCATTTACACGGACATGTTTTCCAAGTCTTGGAAAGAGGAGAAGCTAGAGATGATGATCAAGATCCAATTGCCTTTAATGCTAGTGATCATGCCGAATGGCCTAAATACCCAATGAAGAGAGATACATTGTATGTGCGTCCACAATCATACTTTGTCATTCGTTTCAAGGCTGACAATCCAGGTGTCTGGTTTTTCCATTGCCATATTGAATGGCATTTGGATCAAGGTTTGGCAGTTGTGCTTGTTGAGAACCCTGATGCTATTAGAAACAATGAAACCCAACAAATTACCGACAACCACAAGGAAATTTGTGAAAAAGTTGGCGTGCCATGGAAAGGTAATGCTGCTGGGAACGACGACAATGTATTGGATTTAACCGGTGAGAATGTCCAAGAAAAGAGATTGCCTACTGGATTCACCGCCAGAGGTATCATCGCTTTAGTATTTTCATGTGTTGCTGGTTTTGCTGGATTGGCTGCTATTGCCGTTTACGGTTTGCAAGATATCCCAGATGTTGAAGAAAGAGTGGCCCAAGATTTGATGGTGGACATCACCGACGGAGAAGATGAAGAGAGCCGCGATACTGCTGATGAAATTGTTGTTGAGGGAAACAGCTCCACTCATGAAAACTCATCAACAGCTAAGCACAGCGATTAAAGAAACTAAATTTCAACAGAGAAATTGAAATTGGTAATTCGATAATCTATGTTCTTCCATGTCATTTGGACAGTATGGTTAAAAAAGTGTGTGTGTAGATATATTATGGATGGTGTTTTTTGAATTTTCCCCATTTTATATCTCGTGAAGCGACTGGAAAAATGACAAGTGGAATGGATAGAGTTGGAAGAGCCCCCACCCCCCCTCAGTTTCAAATGCTGATTGCTGCTAGATAAATTACAAAACTTTTTCCCTTGATTGTGAACGCAAAGTGAAAAAGCCCTGAATTTTTTTGAATCGTTCACCTAGTAATTTTTTTACAAAAATGAACCAATAAACCCCCCGATCCCCCGTCCTGCAATGACAACAACAATACAATTTTTTTTTATTTCAAAAATTTTAATATGCGTGAGAAATTTTTTCAATGGTCGATATATAATTTTATTGTATACTTCTTTTTTTTTAATAGTTTAATCAATCCCGGAAGATTTGATGATGTTGTAGATTTAGGAAAAGAGGGTGGTCAGGTGAACCTCAGATGAACTGGTAAAATCTCAATTTCGGTAGCGTCGTTCTCTCAATTGGAACAAAAGATTTTGAAAATCTCATGCAAAAACAGTCTAAACAGGACCTCATTACACTCAATGATCGAAGCAGTGTACATCACAGACATATCAAACACGTTGGTGTTTGAGTATTGCGATAGTTTATCACTACCTAAATTCAAGACTTTTCTCCCCAAATTATCCAACCTTGAAACTAATCAAGTTGGCCTTGAAAGCTCACAAATTGACACACCAACTAAAATCACCATCAACTCAAATTACTATGTAGTTGGCCATAACCACTTGTCACTACATTTTTACGTCTTGTGCTCCGAGGGTAAAACGGCATCCAATCCACTCATTCCACATACATTTATTTTACGATTGATAGAAACGTTGGAAGACTACTTTGATGAATTGACTAGGAGCAAGATTGAAGCCAACACTGATATAATCACGCTTATTTTGTACCAGATGCTCGATGATGGAATGCCTTATATAACAGATTTCAACAAGATAAGAGATTTGGTGAGCCACACGTCCCTCCTTTCCAAGATTATCAATGAAGCATCAAGAACTACTGGGTTACAACCGGAAGTTAAACAAAGTTTTGCCACTGATATACCGTGGCGGAGAAGTGACGCACGTCACACAAGCAATGAGATGTACGTCGATGTTATGGAAACGGTGAATTTGATTTTAAAGCCAATTGTAGCAAAATCGAAATTGGAACAGTATGATTCGGCTTTTTATTCGAGCAAAGCTGACAACCAGGTGGACAATTATGTTTTGAGTGGATGCATTGATGGCCAAATCGACTTTTTCAGTAAATTAAGTGGGGCACCTACCTTGGAACTAGTTTTGAACAAAGTGGGATCGAACTTGAGCTTGCTTCGTTTCCATAGATGCATCAACATGGATTTATTCAAGGAAAGGCGTGGAGTTCTATCATTCATTCCACCCGAGGGGAAAAGCACATTGATGAAGTACCAAATTGACTTGAATGAGCTAAAGAGTAATCGGGAAAAGACGAGTTTATTAAAATTGAGCACAATTGATGTTCAGTTTTTAGTTGAACCACAGTCGTCCGAGTTTGAAATAAAGTTGTTTCCCGCAAATATGATTACTAAGATTGACTATATCAAAGTGGAAATTGTATGTGAGGACGCCAATGATCAAGTGAAGGTGAATAGAATCAGTTATGGCGATTTTCAAACTCGTTTATCGGGCAAGCACGAGTGGTGTATAAAAGACTTGAAAAAGGGTGTAGTTCCCACATTCAATGGAACAATTGTTGAACAAATCGAGCAAGACAAGGAAGAATTGGAAGGGCAGACGACTACTCATAAACGACCTTTGCATCTAAAGTTAGATTATAGTCATAAAGGTCCAGTGCCTAGTGGATTGAAAGTCGATAGTCTTTTAGTAGTCAATGCAAAAGGCTTGGGGGAGAATGCTAAACCTTACAAAGGAGTCAAGTATGCTACAAAGAGTGGGGACTATATAGTGAGATCGTAAATATTTACTTGTCACAACTCCCTCCTCCTGGGAGTTACTACATAAAGTAAAACAAAGCGGAAGCCCTTTCATTCCAAAGGTTGTAATATATTGATACAAACTAGTATACCTTGGCAAAGATGCGCGATTGCAATTTAGTTCAATGCTGTTGTCTCCGCCCTAAGATTATTTAGTTAATAATCATGAACTCATTATATTGCATCCTCAAAGAGTACAATATTTCATACTCACACATGTCTATTGTGCCTTCTTCTTACTCTTTTGTTTTTGTTGGTTCTTGACCAAGACTTTTCCAATAAATGTACCCACTCCCAAACCGGCGATAAGAAGCAATAATAAAGGTAATTTAATAGCATAGTCTCTTGGTAAAAAGAACTTGTTTATGCTCGAATCTTCGTTGACAAATGGTATTACAAATACCCAGGCAGTGTAGTAGGTGAAAACAGAAGCTGCTACAAGAAGCATTGCCAATCCAAGTAATTTATCTGCAGCCTATTCGAAGGACATGTTAGTAAACAAATGTAATTTTGGATCTTATTTCAAATGGAACATACCATGATTGTATACCGTTGGGCAAAAAAGTATCAACTCTACAAAGGAGGAGGATGCAATGAAAAATAAACACGTAGTGGACTACGTGTATCTAAAATTGAGCACAAGACACTACCACTACTCACGTGACAATGTTTCTTTTTTTAACCAGCCTCAACTCACGTCACGACGAAACGTTAAAAGAAAACGTAAATCGCATGGCCAAACATAGTCTACTATTCACCAGCAGCCTAGAATGTTCTCAAAACTAAAGTCACGGAAAGCGCCTCTTTCTTTAAATTCCATATCCAATACATTGAAAACAAAAGGAGCTAAAAACCTTTCACCAGAAGAAATCAACGCAAAGAAAATTGATATAGATGTCGTTAATCAACTTGGAGTGCCAAAGGATTCCATTACGGCAATAGCCTACGATCCGATCCAGTCGCTACTTGCAGTAGCGACAAAGGACAATGATGTTCGAGTTTTCGGTCAGATTAATGTCGAGGTTGTATTTGAGTTCAATATAAAACATCCAATTGTGTCGCTTCGATTCGTCAAGGGCGTTTATTTACTATGCTCATCACCAGGCTCAGGCCTTACCGTGCTCTCCTTGCACTCAAAACAGATTATCGGAACATTTTCCTTTCCGGGGACCGTCACGGCTGCCGAAACGGACCCTTCGTTGGACTGGGTCATATTCGGTCTCGCAAACGGAAGTTTAATATTCTACGACGTTGATAGATTGAATTTGACTCAGTTTCGGATTGATAATTTGCAAAAAAAAGTGATGCCCAAGGAAAAGATGTCGCCTGTTGTTTCCATTGAATGGCACCCGCGTGATATTGGAACGATATTGGTGGCTTATAATCAATGTGCTATAGTGTATTCCTTAGTCACGGGACAGATCAAGAGCACTTTAACGTACACTTTATTGAAAGAGCACAAGGGGTTTCAGTATTCGAACCACATTGCCACGGGGGGCAAGAAGAAGTTGTTTGGATCCCTGAAATCCGTCACGCCGTTGATTAAAGAAGCCCATTACCATCCCAATGGGCTACACGCAGTGACTGTGCATAATGACAACACCATAGTATTCTGGGACATAGAAGGAGGCGTCCTTTTGGAAGCAAGGACATTGTATGAAACCCAGCTCCACAGACCTGGCGCGTACTTGGAAGTTCCTGAACATTTCAATCCTATTGAGCAGGTCAGATGGGTGTGCGGAGAGGATCCAGAGGAAACCAGATTGCTAGTGAGTGGAGGCGACCCCGAGGCTACAAACACTATATCTGTGTTGGACTTCGGATACACTTTGAAGTATTCCATGACGTCACATGAAAAGCAAGGAATCTTTTATGCTCATCCTCAAGGTGGCCAACGCAAAATACCAATCAACTTTTACTTGAACGAAAAAGATGTTGACGGGGTTGAAACAGAAGTTATAACCAAGATTGAACCAATAACCCAAACCGGCTCTCCTTACTTTCATGGTGGTCACAATCCTTCATTCTTGTTACTTGTTTCAAACTTGGGCAGACTATACGTGGTTTCGTTTTCAGATAAGGCGGGTGGTCAAGGTAGCGGAGATTTGGGAAACACTATACTTCCGACATCGCTTTCATTAATTGTTCCTCCTTTATGCTATTGTGACGTGCAGTCGATTATTCGAGTTGATTGGTACAGTATCATGTCAAGTCGTGCTTCTCAGGGTGTTAGCTCTAAAGTGAAACCATTACTTTACGGAGGGGCCCCCGTGCCTTTGGGTAAAATACACAAGCCTCTTGGATACAACGACGGACTTCGGAACATTATGATAACTGGTCATGAAAACGGACTAGTGAGGTTCATTGACATTACAAAAGGTGAACAGCTGGGTGGTGAAAGTATAGTCCAAGTGGCATTGAGGCCTACTTTGTATGACTACAACAACCCAGCCAATCTTAGAGTGATAAAAGCTTCGTGTTCTTTTCAAGGCCGTGAGCTTCTTGTTGGTTTGGCTTCTGGGGAGGTTGTTATTTGCAAATTTGGTAAAACTCCCAATGTAAAGAATGCTGGAATTAGCACTGGCAAGGACTATAGCGATTGCCGCATCCATCACGAGAATGGAAGCGCACTGCTTGTGGATATCAGTGGTAGAATCTCAGGCTCCGTTGCAACTTCAGCTTCTTTCTTACCTTTGTTTTTGTTGAGGCTTGACCCATCGGAACAAATATCAGTGCTAAAAATGAGTGATGCAGGATTTGCTGCCGTTGGTTATAAATCAGGAAGATTGGTGGTTTGTGATATCTCAAGAGGTCCTGCTGTGATTTTCAATCTCGACAATGTCAAGGAAAACTTGGCATCAGTTACTGGAAACTGCTACCCTACTGTGCTTGAGTTTTCAATTATGGAATTTGGCATGGATGGGTACTCGTCATTGGTGTTGAATGTGGGCACCAACTGTGGAGGCAATTTGTTATTTTACAAGATTACTCCTATGGGCAATGGGGGCTATCAAGTTGAATTTGCCAACAAGACAGCACATCTTAATTATAGAACAGCTGATGGCGGTGACGCAGAGGCTTCCAAACTTCTGCAATTGATACCAATCGAAGCTCAATACGGATACTCAGCAGTTGCTGATAAAAAGAAATTTGAGCAATTAGCCACGGGTGTACCTATACCGGGGTACATAATCACCGTGTCCGACAGAGATGTCAGGGTGATCACGGCACCAAAGACAAAACTAGCGCACAAGGTAGTCGATGATACGTGTTTGAAGGCAAGCGTGGTTCATTATAAAGACAAAGGTGTTGTGTTGGCAGTGCTTGTTAAAACAGGATTTATCAAGTTGCTCTCCTTGCCCTCTTTACATGATATCGCCAATATCAAATTCCCCAAAGAGACATATCGCATGTTGCAAGAATCATTGGAATCGGGAACTGCATTTGACTCTGACTTGTTATCCTCAGGTGAAATTTTTGTTAGAACATCAGAGACAGAGTCTGTTTACATTTCTGCTTACGAAAAGGTCAAGTCGAAGGATGAAACTGAGGCAGATAAATTGTTCAATCCAAATGCTATCATCCCGCCTAGACCATCGGCTAGCACCTTACTGTGGGCTAAAGGGCAAATCAGTTATGTCTCTGTTGAAGATCTAGCTATGCTCATTGCTGGCCCCAATAGAAAAGCTCCCAAGACAGAAGAATCAACGTTGGCGCATAACATCAGTCCTGAAGCCAACCCCCAAGCAAATTACGGTGGTTACAACGCAAGGGCGCCTAAAGAGAAAGATTATGAGGAACCAGTGAGAAAAGCAGGTCAAGGTGCAGGAGGATTTGGAACTCAAGGATTCATGAGATCTTTGCAAAACGGTTTACAAACTGCTGAAGAGACGTTCAATGACTATGCAAATAGTGCTAGTCAAACTTTTCAAGAGGGGTACGACGATCAGAGGAAGTCATTCTACAGCTCTGCCTTGCAAAGTAAATTTGGATTTTAGATAGTAGGTAGGCGTAGGAAATAGGTTACACAAAAGATATATATATATGTGTAAACAAAAACAAAAGAGCGCTGATTACGAGATCGCGTCAACACCACCCACCAACAGCCAATGGAGAGCAAGCAGAAGGAGAACCACCTCAGAGATGTCACTAATACTATAGTGTCATCCCAGAAAGTAAATTTACCTAGTGGCACTCTAAACTTGGATAAGCATTTCGACTTGATTCATGATACCCATAATGAATTACAACAACAGTTGCATCGGATAGAAACGTCGACAAGTCAAACCAATGTTGACTTGGAACAGCTTTACTCGCGACTGAAGAGCAACAATGATAACTTGAATAAGCTTTTGAGGAATGTTGTTGATTATTCAAATGAAGTAATAACGGAAGGAAATGCCACTAAGGCTGATATGAGTTTGATTATTAAAGCGCTAGAAGAGTTGAAGATGAGGGATGTTTCCTTGAAAGATGATGATTTTGCCAGGATAAAGGAAGTGATGCAGCTCATGTATGAGGAAAGTGGGGTAAACCATAACGAATTGAAAGTAGAACTACAGAAGCTAAATGCTTTAAAGGACAGTGACAAAAAGATTTTTCAAGAGCAATTTGATCATTTAGAAGAGTTAATCAAGACAGCGGGTAACTCAGCAAATCTGGATAAAGTAGAAGAGGTTTTGAAACAGACTCAAGAGTGGAGCAAAGAGTTTAGGCGAGAGTTAAAAGCATTTAGTGAACACGAAGAGCAAGCACAGTTTGCCAATCGTCAAGTATTGACGAAATTATCGGCACTTGAAAAACAACTACAAGATCGCGCCTCTAGTGAAAGATCCAACCTAGTGATTTCATCCCACGAATCAAAGATTAACGAATTGGAGATGAAAATACAAAATCTCGAGAACAAGTATGAATCACTTGTGGGAAAGTATAGCCAAAAATACAACCAGTTCAAGATCCTCCAACAACAATTGGACGACTTATCAAAAAGGGCACATACAGAATACTCCTCGGATCTGTTGCTGTCCAATCTTTACAATTTAAAGAGATTCCATAAAAGCAGTTTGCAAATGATTGACGAGCACGATTCCTTCCAGAGCGACAAACGAGTAGTCAGTACCCCAGTTGCATTTGCCAATAATTCAGACGATGAGTAGTATATATACAAGTTTTACATACCTTTATTCAGTTTTAGTAATGGAATCTTTGCCATCCATATATGGCACCAACACTTTTGGAATGCGTATAATGTCGTTTTCTCTGTCATAATTTTGCTCAATTAATGCAACAATGACCCTAGGCACAGCCATGCAAGTCCCATTCAACGTTGCTAAGTGTGAGACTTTATCGTCCTTTCCATTAAACCTGATGCCAAGTCTCCTTGATTGATAATCTCCACAATTGGAACAACTGGTTAACTCCCCCCAGGACCCTCTCCCCGGCATCCAGGCTTCAATGTCATATTTCTTCATCGCAGGAGATCCCAAGTCTGATGTAGGCATGTTAAGCAAACGGGCTTTTATGCCCAAGTCCTCAATAATTTCAAGCTGCAACCTTTTTATTCCTTCAAGCTCATCCGCAGCTTTCTCCAAATTTGTAAAGTGAAAAAGTTCAACTTTTGTAAATTCGTGAACTCGGTACAATCCTTTAGTGTCTTTACCACTGGCGCCAGCTTCAGCTCTATAAGACCTCGACACGCCAGAGTATTTAATAGGGAATTTTGTGCTCGATGGGAATATGGTGGAGGAATGAAGTGCTCCCAACGGGATCTCGGCAGTCCCTGTTAACGATCTTGGCTCGTTCTCAATTTGGTAAATTTGCTTCTCGTTATTCTGATCATTGGGTTTGAACCCACAAGCTTGTATTATTTCAGACTTTACAATTGAAGGAGGAATAACCATTTTGTAGCCATGTTGACGGGCTTTTGATAATGCATACTGCACCAAGGCTTGCTCAAGCAAAGCTCCGTCACCCAATAGATAGTACCACGAGGGCCCTGATATCCGCGATGCTATTGTAAAATCAAACAAGCCAAACTGTTCGCCGATAGTCTTGTGATCTTTCGACGAATCAGAGCCAACAAAATTATCAGCTTCTTGTGCTGAGGTGTTGATGTATTGCACCAACTCTTCCTCAGTCGCACTTTCTGGAGCAGTGGAGTCAATCAAATTTGGCAAAGCTTCGGCTCTGCTATATATTTCCTCTTGTAGATCTTTGACGTATTTTTCCAATGGCTTGATTTCGCTCTTGATTTCGCTTAGTCTGAGTTTAACGTTATCAAGGTTTGGATCTTTCTTCTGTATCTTCTCCGCAAGTTCGGTACGTTCTCTCTTCAATGCATTGATCTTAGTGTAAGTCTGAGACTGTACGGGCCGGTTTTCGACAATAAAATCTACGTCAGCGATCAAACTCCTTGGTAGTTGACGCCTGTTTATCGATTCCTTGTATGCATCAGATTGCACCACAATGGCATTTAAATCCAATTGGGCTCGAAGAAGTGTAGATGAGTTTTTCGCCGCCGTGCTGGCAAACCGTAAAAACAGTCTTGGTGTTCGTGTTGGACAAAGCATAGATGGAAGTTGATTGTCACCAACTGCAAAAAAAAAAAATCCCAAACCGAAATATTCTTTTTTTTATGCCACAAGATTTCAAGACATAGGTTAATACAGTCCAGACTACACAGTTTATCATTTACCAGTTCAGTTTTAAATACATTTAACACAGTCATAAACAATCTTAACTATAAATAAATCATTCATTCCATTTTAAAAGAATAATATTTGCAAAACCTTCTTATAAAATGGTGCCTTCTTCCATTTTTCTCTCTCTTCTTCCTTTTCAATGGCCAACAACTCTTCATCAAAAATGGTTCTATCCAAATTTATATCAATGTCTTTCAAAGGAACAAAAAGCGACCAATTGCGAGTCCATAATTTGTGGCAAACGTAAAAGAAGATCAACACAATAGCACCAAGATAGTTTTGGAAAAATGAGGAAACGTTCGGTTTACCTTCACCTTTAGGATACAATGCAATCCAAAATTGAGCAATCAAAACCAAAACATACCAAATTATGGCATAGTATGACCCAATAATACCAGTGTTAGCTACATATCCCAATGAATCGGTAGAAATATTATTGTACTTCAAAGCAGCTCTGAAGCGCACATGGGATATACAAATACCACTCCAAGTAAAGATTTGGGACAATCCAGAAATTGCAAGCAACCAGTTGAAAACCGTTTCCTGCTTCTTGTATGCTGCAATAAATGAGAACAATCCAAAGAATGCACAGACTGCAAGAGCACGCAATGGTCTACCGGTTCTATCAATGTAGTTGAACCACTTTGGTGCAAATCCTTGCTCAGATAACGATTGCAATGTTCTAGAAGACGAATACAACGCCGAAGATGCAACGGAAGTGACTGAAATAAGAATGACGGCATTTATAATTGAGGGCACTGCCTTGACACCATGCAATGCAGCAGCCAAGACATAAGGAGAAGCATGTGATCCACCACCGCTGGATCCCATCAATCTGTCCGAATTGTAAGGAACAAGCAAACCAACAATCGTCAAACTACCAAGCATGACAATCACAATACGATATGCAACCAACTTGGTGGCGATTGGAATAGCTCTCCTTGGGTTTGATTGCTCACTAGCACTCAATGCAACAAATTCAGTTTGTCCAAACGCAAAACTTCCAGTGACAAAAACCGAACACAACCCTTTAAAGTTGGTATAGTATCCGGGATCTCTCCAATACCTACCTCCAATGAATTCGTGGTTGGGTCCTCCACCAACATTGACAACTATTCCCATAATGATGAACCCAACAATCATCATAATTTTACAAGATCCAATGATGAACTCAGCCTCTCCGTACCCTGATGCTCCAATAAAGTTAATAGTCACAACCACTACGTAAAAAATTGTAACCCAAACATCAGCATTAACAGTTGTGTTCCAATACGAGATAGTAATTGCTGCAGTAACCAATTCAATTGAGATAACGGACAACCATTGGATACAATAATTCCAAGTGATGGCAAACGCGACCGATTCATCTATAAACCTTCTAGGGTAGTTATTGTACCCACCGGAAAGGTCAGAGTAGTTAACCGCCATCTCACCTGCTGCTTGTAAAGTTGGATATAAAAAGGATCCAACGATGGCAAAACCAATGACTAGAAACAATGGTCCGGATTTATGCAACACCAGCCCAGTACCAACCAAAAGACCGGTACCGATACCAGTAACAAGGGCCATAAGAATTAAATGACGTAGACTGATAGCCTTGGACATCTGACGCCCAACTTCATGTTTCTGAGATTCATCCACTTCCTTTCGCCTAAACGAGTCCTTGAATCTGGTGAATTTCGACGTTCCTTCGTCGGCAACTTCAATCATGTATGGAGATTCAACCGAATCATTGTAATCGGCCTCCTTGGGCACTGCCAGCGCCAGCGGTGTTAGTTTCTCAATAGGTGCCATTGGAAGTTATAAATCAAGTAATATTTAATGTGTGTTGGGTGTGTGTGTGTGTGTGGGTTTTAATACAAGTGTTTCAATACACAATGATAGAAGTCAGAACGATCTGCCCGAAAGAGTGTGGGTTGGAAACACAGTTATGGTAGATTGATAAAAAGTGCAGATTAAAATTGATTTATACTATTCGAAAGAAAGTTAGCGCTGGGGGAAGTAGAAAATTTTATTATTTTACGTCAGTCACATCTGCTGATTAAATGTACAAAATGGGTCACAACTGCAAAATTGCAAAAAACAATTGGATAGCAAGAGGAAAGAGACAGAGAGAGAGATGATGATAACACAAAGAAAAAGTGTAAAATTCGGAAAGAATTAGAAAAAAAAAAAAAAAAAAAGAAACAAAAAAAGAGAAGAAGGAGATAAAAAAAGAAACATTTAAGCCGTTATGCAGACCACTAGGCAATACACATCTCTTTCTCCCCACTTTCTATTGAGAAAAACAAAGGAGGTAGGGCCCTGGAGATCAACTTACATTAAGAACATCGAAGTTATGAAAGGTGGGGATTTTAACCTCAAAGCGCCGTTTTGCAACTAAAGGGACGTGGGGTTGTATAGAGTTTGGCATTCTTGGGGTTTTAACATGGGGCATTGTGAGGAAAAAGAAACTTTAATAAGAATCCATTATTCAAACAAATGAGGTTTAGTCAGACCGGGCTTATAGTAGTTATCAAATAAAATTATCAAGACCGAGTTACAATAGAGAATTGAGTTTCAAAATGAGATTGCGAGGAAATTACTGTTTGTCTTTGCTGATAAATGTACGATTTCCGGTTATTTCTTGAGGCAGGAAGTGAAGAATCCTGAAGCATTTGAGTGAATTAACGCTTAAGGTCATTGTAGATAACAAATAGTTACAATAACAATTCTGATCCGGTTAGAGTCGGATAAGCCGTTGTAGGACAGGGCATTTCAGTTCATAGGTTTTTGGCCAACCGAGACACACGTTGCAAAGATTGAGAGATAAAGATACAACACCAGTCAATTCTCTCCCGATTTCCTAGAGCAAACGTTCACGTTTAATTGTTTTACAACTTGAAGAGGCTTTAGTCAACCCAACACAATTATGGCACTTTGACTAAGCCACGTTCTGCGAAGACCTCGTCGCCAACGATAAAACTCTGTCACTAGCGTGGTACTCTCTACTAAAAGGCCATCTCTACTGAGAGAGCTCTATTATTTAGGAAACCTGGATCAACTAGTTAGTTGTCTAGTACGAACATCCTTCCACCGCGCTTAGCCGATAAATTTCAGAACCAGTAAGCAAAACCCAGCGTTTTATTTATAGTTGTACAGAGAAATGCAAAGGCTTGACAAACATTTAAAATTGTTGCATTCTTTGCACAGCTTAATCGATAGAATTTTATTGGGGTAGATATGAGTTTTGTAAGGAAATTTGCAAGAAAAAGGCAATTTGTAACTTATTTATTGTGTTTATGGGCTGTTCTCTCCCTCTCCCTCTGCCGCCGTCAGGAAAAAGAGATCTGTTTTGTTTACGCGTAATGAACTTAAAATTTCTTTTTTCTTTTTCCTTTAAATTTCTTTTTTATTCCTTTTATGAACAAGAAAAAGGCATTTTGACGTAAAATAGTTGGTTTTGTGTAACTATGTTATCAAAAGAAAAAAGGTATGATATGCCGTAACCTTAACATACCACTTCAATATCAGGCCCAACACTTTTTACTCGCTAGACTCAGGCTTACCCGCAAAGCCTCTAGTCTACTAACCGGCAATTGGAAATCCTTTATAATGCCACACGTAGTGTTGGTCAATCTAACACGTCGTGGATAGTAAGCTTTCTTGCTCCCTACCATTGGCAGCTGACGTCATATCTAGATTTTTTGATATGCCATGTATCAACCAATACCGAGATTCGACCAATCAGTAATGTCACTTTCCTACAATGACAAAATACTCTCTTCTACTATCTTCATCCATAAGCCATTATTTTTCTTCCTTATATTACATTCTATACTCCATATACACATATATTTACAAGCTGGCATTTTTGCCAATCAACTCCATGGCATTAGAATTACCTTCTTTCAACTCTTCAATCCCTAATGCATCAGCAAGACACAACCAGGGGTCCTTGGTTCCTCCCCACTTCAAGACGCTACTCTTATATCTCGTTCCAGCTTCTTTGTTCCATGGATCATTTTGGAACAAGCCTTGCCAAAGTTTCTCAGCAATAGCTCTATCAAGCAAATACAGGTAATATACCGCACCATAGGAGAACAAATGAGGGAACTTGCCATGCCACGTTGACCACTTATCCGCAAAGACTTCAAGATCCTGCTCGACTGAATGATAAACCTCCGTTGAATCCACTTCATTTAAGCCCGTTTCCAACTTGTCAACAATCTCGGTGCTGTGCAATGCTTGATCTAAGGTGGCCATTTTGCTCTGCATAAATGTTTCACAAGCCAGTAAGGTGTTCTTGTCATGATGTGCTTGTTCGAGTAATTTTTGGGGAATTGGCTCACCGGTTTGATAGTGTCTACCGATTTTTGTCAAGACTCGCAAGTCTTTACTGAATGATTCCATCAATACTGAAGGTATTTCAACGAAATCCGTAGCACATCTGGTTCCAGACAAATTATGCAACTCCGTTCTTCCAATCATTGAATGCATTGCATGTCCCATTTCGTGGAAAATCGTATCAACCTGGTCTAGGGATAATAGTGTAGGACCGTTTCCAAAACTGTTGCTAAAGTTGCAAACTAATGAAATGACTGGAACTTGGTAGTCTTTATCAAGTTGCACCTTCTTTTTGTACTCCGCTTCATTCTCCCACGAGTGAAGTCTGCGCAGACAAACAATGGTGAAATGTGATGGCATAACTTTTTGAGACCAAAAATCAAGGTAAAGGTACCCCAAAACCAGATTGCATTCGTTGTCAATAACTTTCAACTTCCTCACCTGCTTATTGTCCCACACCTCACCCAGTAGTGTAGCTTCAGGAACAAATGAAATATTGTACAAACTCTCAAACAATTTACTCAACCCAGCTATAACCGTTCCTACAGAAAAGTACTCTGAAATCTTTTCCTGGACTCCTACATCCTGTTGCTTATTCTCTTGCATTCTCGAAAGTAGTAAATCCCGATCCCACGGTTCTATACTACGTATCAACGAATCTTTATCCTTGTACTCTACTTTCTGATCCTTGTACTTGCTCAATAGTTCCAATTCATTAGACACGGACGTGCTTCTCAAAGACTTTTGAATATTCTTCAAAAACGCCATAACATTCTCAGGGGACTTGGCCATCTTATGCTCTAGCTGATAATGAGCATACGATTTGTACCCTAACATCTTTGACAACAATGCACGGTAGGTTACAAACCTATCAAGAATACTAATCAGATCAGAAGATGCATTGTGTAAGGCAACCCATACTTTTCGCCTCAACTCGCTTGACTTACACTTTGTTAATATGGAGTACGGAAGGCGGGCAACCAAGGGCACATAATATTCATTTGCAACTTTCTCTCCTTGATACTTTGATTGAAACAGAAGAATCTCCTGTTTTAACAGTGAATCTTCAATGCTTTCAAAATCTTCGGCAGTGACTCTACACCAAGGTGAATTCAAGGAACTAATCTCATTGTTAAAATGCGAGCCAAGTAATGAGATTTCCTGGGTTATGGCGACAAAGTTGTCTCTTGTTTCCGGATCCATGTGAATGCCTGATCTTTCAAAATCTTGTCGCAAATACTCACCAACCTTTATTTCTTCATCAGTCAATTTTGATGTTATCAGTGAATCACTAAGCACTTCAACCAAAGTAGTATATAGTTCTACGTTGGTATTTAGTTGGTTCATATACTCAAAAAGGATTTCGTGTGTTTGCTGTGCAGCGTTGATCCATTTGGAACTAGGATGGGCTATTCTGATAAACTCTGCAACATCAATGACCCGACAGAGAATATCAGACAACTGGTCTAGTTTTTTGATGTAATCTAATTTGCCTTGATGGGTTTTGTTGCTCAACATTTCCCCAACTAGCAATTTGGCATCCTCCAAAGATTGCTTTGAAAACAGTACCAACCCCAGTGGACTCTTTAAATGCTCATTCTTGAACAATCCAGTATCATGTGTTGTAAAGGACAAAGGTAATGTGTATGCAGAGTTGCTGCCAATAAAGGCGTCAAAATATTTCTGATCATCAAAGATCCTTGCCAAGTCTGTCTTTCCCTGGCTCTGTCGATTTAATGTAGAGCTTGTAAACGACCTTAGTAATGATGCATGGGCTGTCTGATGTCGCCACCCATATCGTAGTATCTTTGACGTAGCTTTCATGATAACTTCACACTCTTCAACAATTAAGTAGACAAAAGACTTGTTCTGTATCTAAATCTCTCTTGTCTCAGGTATCCATACAAATGTAAAGGGTGTTTTCCTGTGCAGTGGCTTCGTTAATTCGTACTAAGCCAAGGCTTTGATCTAAATTTGGAAAACGTACGTTAAGCTAAGCAAAAAAAAACAAATTCAAAAAAAAAAAAACACGACAAAAGAAAAACTTGATAGAGCTAAACCAAAACTCAACAGGCTGGCATATTCAACTAATTTGTGCAAAACATCGACTATCCTCGTTATCGATGCTTGAGCTATGTCATATAGATCAAATGTACCAACCCAATCGAGTCTGTCATCAACACAACCCGTATTCAACAATGACTTGCCCAATCATTTGGTAAAACAGTTATCTCAATCGCATATACTGAGTGCAAATTCCGCGGCAATAAAAGTACCACCACCATCAACAATGCAACAACCGCCGGTTCCTACTACTAAAAAGAAGTCTGCTCGTGACTATCAATTCGGAGCAACTATTGGAGAAGGGTCATATTCTACAGTTTACTCGGCAATGGACAAACAGCTGAAGAAAACATATGCCATTAAAGTATTATCGAAGCGACACATTGTAAAAGAAAATAAAATCAAATACGTCAATATTGAGAAAACAACTCTTCACAGATTGGGTCAACAGCATCCCGGAATTGTCCAACTATACTACACTTTTCAAGACGAGTCAAGCTTGTTTTTCGTTTTGGACTTTGCCGAGTACGGGGAACTATTATCAATCATACGGAAACTTGGATCCTTGTCTGAACCTGTGTCAAAGTTTTACATGTGCCAGATTGTTGATGCAGTCAAGTTTATTCATCTGAAAGGGGTTATACATAGAGATCTCAAACCAGAAAACATTTTGGTCGGACACGACTTTAATTTGAAGATTACTGACTTTGGTGCCGCCAAATTGTTTGGAGAAAATGATGAGGATGGTGAGAAGATAGACTATAAATCCGTCAATGCTGAGGCTGAGGGTCAAGGTCAAGGTCAAGTGTCTCGCGAGAGGTTTGGATCCTTTGTTGGAACTGCAGAATATGTTTCTCCCGAATTGCTAAAGGACAATATTTGTGGATTTGAGTCTGATATATGGGCAATTGGCTGCATCCTTTATCAGTTCTTTAATGGCTCGCCTCCATTCAAGGGTAATACTGAGTACTTGACGTTTCAAAAGATTATTGACCTTGAGTATTCTTACAAATCGCCTAAACCAATTCCTAACGAAGTGACAGAAATCATTGAGAAAATATTGGTACTGAATCCTTCAGAAAGGCCCACTATTCCTGGAATTATGTCCTTTAGGTGGTTCAATGACGTTGATTGGAGCGATACTCGATATATATGGCATAGAAAAGTGCCAAAACTTGAAAGTTACTATGGTACCGAAAGTTTATCACAATTAATGGTTCCTCGGTTCAAAAATGGAGCTAACAGGGAGATGAACAAATCATCTTCTTATCACCAATTACAGTCGCAGATCAATAATTCCGATTTAAACTTCTTGCCTGCAATAGGAGCTAAAAAAACTTTCAAACCTCCAACAGCTATACGGAAGAATACATCATCAAATGCGAATGGTGATACAACACCGACCCCACCGTATTTGCCGAATGTTCTGCCACCTAAAAGGCGTGATATACAGCAAGCAGCTCCTCTTGCGCAGGTGAACCAGCCTGTATTTACAGTGCCCGCCAAGAACAGTCAACCACCAATTCCAGGACCTCAGCAGCAACTACACCAGCAGCATCAACAACAACAACAACAGCAGCAGCAGCAGCAACAAAAGGGACCTGTCCAATATTTGCATCGACCTCCTCAGACCCAACCATCCACGCCTAGAGTCCAAACACAGGGGAAACCAAATATCAGAGCTAATACAGCTTTCCAAAATATGCCTCGTACTACAAAACCTTCACATACTTCACCGCCACCAGAATTGAATTCGTATTCCAAGACTGATTCTCGGAGTATTTCAGAGAAACCCAAGTCAAGTGTACCAGAGGTTCCCAAAACATCCCCTGATGCGGCAGCTGCTGCGGCCGCTTTTGCCAATAAACAAAAGAGTAATGGTCAACCCAAACCAAAGACCCCACCAAGTACAAGCTTTCTCCTGCAGAAAACAAAGATAATCCCTAAACCTTCTCAAAAGGAAACAGTGCTAAAGTTCTATGAAGTATCTACCCTTCTTGCGCCTAATGAGAAGATTCTTAAAATGGATCTTCTAAAGCGAATGCAACTTCCAAAAAATGCGCTATCATTGAAATATGACGCTCTTGACGATACTGTTTTGGAGAGGATTGTGACAGAACATGCACAAGACTTGGAGAAGGGTTCCAAGCTAGTTCTTGCCTTTGTTACCAACATGGCAAGAATATTTCTCGTCGATTCAACTTTAGAGGTTATGTTGGTTGATTTGAAAGCAAATAATGGTGGCGATTACTTTATGTATGATTACGAGTTTGAAAATGATGAGAAAGACTCAACTAATGATCAATTGGGATTCTTGATCATCGAAGTTGTTAAGGAAAACGGAGATTTGTATTTCCTTCAGCAACTTATAAACAAAGCTCTGGAGCCAGAATTGATAAAGGTGTTGGATAAAAATGGCAACGAAGCTTCCGTTGGAAAACAGCACGGGTGGATTGATTGTTTATTGATTGCCAGAGAAACTTCAACCGTAGTGGTACTGGAAACCACAGCAACCAATGGAACGGATGGAAACAATGGAGCAAGTGGAGCATTATCCCAGTCAGCTGGTAGAAAAAATGATGAAATCAAAAGTAAGAAAGGGAGTGGTAAAAAGACTAAGAAGGAAACTAAACGTAGAGTGGCCAGTCTGCCATCAATGCATTCACCACCGTCGACCAATCAAGCGGCCAAGTTTGCACGTGCAGCCGCAGCTGCTGTTCGCCAAAGATAGTACTGATTATAGATACTTTATAGATAAGTACGATGAATAAAAGACTGCACATCGAGACAATCTTTTGTTTAATCTTGATTCACGTGCGAATCAACGTCACACGAAATTAAAGAAGAAAAAGAAAAAAAAGAACTGAAAAGAAAAGAAAATGTTGCAAGTAAAGTTCCGCTCCAGAATTTAGATTCCACGTTTTCATTATTATCGCCGATATGGAGCAACTAGGCTTTGATGGCATCAACAGATTTGCTCTAGACTACTACTTGGGTCAGGGATTGAAGGTGTCTTTTGATCGTCTTGTGCACGAATTGGAAGGCGGAGCACGCGTGTGTGGCGGAGACGAAGGTGACAATCAAAATCTCCTTTATTCTTTAAAGTACCTAACGGAGTATGCCTTAAAGAAAGAGTTTGAACAAGACTTAGAAGGTGATTTGCACGCTTCTCAAACTGATGGATATCACAAGAATTCAACTATTGAAAATATCGATCGAGTATTGTGTAGCCAACAACCGGGTAATTTCAGTTTCCCGCAATTACCAACCGCTGACTTGGTAAATAAAGTGAGCAATGGCATTAACTTTACTGAACTGATAGAAGTAAGGGAAAGTACACGAGTCAAGATCAATCAACTACTTTTACAAATTTTGGAAGAGAATTCAAGCTTGCAAATAACTGGTCAAGGACCCTCCAAAGATTTATTCTTGTACGCAGCACAATATCTTCAAGAAGTGAAAAGACGTACCGATGTAAGTGAGTTTTATTTCAACAACACCGTGCGAGCTTTTCTTGGCTCTAATGAGTTGCATATTGTCCCATATGTGGAATTTGTCGAAGCCTTTCGATCGAAACTCTTGTCCACTATAAAGATCCTAACACCCAGCTTCAAAGAAACACAAAGCTCAACCCAAAACCTGTTAAACGAACTACGAGAAAGAGGTAATAATTTGATGTCATTCTTGTGCTATGCTCAAGCAATAAAAGTATACACTGAAGCTTTGTTGCTTGCGCCACCATTCACACACGATGATGAGTCGCAAATTTACACCAACAGGGCAATTGCGTTTATAGGTCTCAACTGCGTCCCCGAAGCTATAGATGATTTGAACGCTGCAATTGTTTTAGACCGTGCATTCACTCCAGCTTGGACCCAATTAGGGTACTGCCACTTGTATATGGGAAACGGCTTGCTTGCCTTGGAGTGCTATGACCTTGCATTAAGATCCGCAGTAGGGGAGATATTGCCCAACAACTTTCCTAATAGCGGATCTATTGTTGATGAATATAGGAGCTTGAGAACCAAGACGGTGTTGCCTCAGTTTATCAAGAGATTGAGCTCAGCGATTGCCTTGACCGAAAAAAGAGCTTATCAACAAGATGTTCCAGAAGACAAAATCAAAAACATAATCAGCGATGTTAGAAAATTGCTCGCTCGATTAAGAGCAGTTGGACCAGAAGTTGATCGCGATTGCTTTACGTACATGCCTGTTTATCGTGACTCTTCTTTGAGAGACCTTTCACAGCGAATCAACGAGAGTCGTCCAAATATATTAACACCTGAGGTGACGCAGAACATGCTTGCCAGGAATGGTATGGAAACAGCCACCGTTACCGAGATCGAAAGACCACCTCACTTTAATACAGAGCGCAACCCCACTGCTCGCAATCCGGCTGGCAATAGAGAAGGAAGTCCAGATATCCAAGTTTTTGGGCCCATGAACTCTGAAACATGGCCCCTCAGTAGTCTAAGAGATATGATAGGAGGAATTGCAGAAGGTGGCACAAGAAATACAGCACAAAATTCACAACAACCCGCTCCGGGTGGTGATACAACCGGCTCTGGGGCTGCTGATGATGATGCAGCTGCTGCTGCTGATACGGGCACTGGGGATCAAAGCAACTCTGCAACAAACAACTCAAATGCGAATACGAATGCCAGTCGGTCGCCTATGTCCAACGAACGCCCAAATTTATCAAATATGTTACCTGATGCTATTCGCCATGTATTGAACCCAGGCTTATTAAACACTTTTGAAAGATTTACGCAGGGTGAGGGAACTGGAGCTTTATTTGTCAATGGGGTTGAGGTCTCTGGTAGGAGCAATAATAGACAGGGCGGTGAAAACACGGCTCATTCGGAAACTCGACAACAGGCTGGAACCCAGACACAGACCGATCTGACAAATACCGAAGAAACCAGAAATAGGGCACGTGACCAAAGCAATTCAGGTGATAATCCTCCTGATTTTGACTTCAATGATCAAGAGTTAGACTGAGAGAGCATTGGTACCTACAATATTGATTCCATTTTTAGCTTTTGATATTAATATACAGTACACCCTTTGAGCAATCTAATCTTTCTTGGATTTTTTCGACTTCTTCTCCTTCTTTGATTGTTTGTCATCGTCGTCTTCCTCTCTCTTTCTCTTTTTATCCTTCTTATCTTTCTTGTCCTTCTTGTCCTTCTTTTCTTTCTTGTCCTTCTTGTCCTTCTTGTCCTTTTTTTCTTTCTTATCCTTCTTTGATTTCTTCTCTTTTACCTCCACTTTTTCGTCAACCTCTTCTGTTTCGGAATCCTCATCATCAGAGTCTTGAGCAGCAGCCACGGGTGCATCAGCATCGGCATTGTAAGCTCTAGCTTCAGTGATATCAATCTTTGGCTGTTGTCTACTAACCTTTGAAGTAGTTCTCATATCCCTTCCTTCCAATTGACTCAATCTTCCTTCAACCTTGGCCCTGTTTTCTAAACCAAAGTCTTCTGAATCATCTCTCTCTTCATCAAAACAATCGTATCTCAAAGAAATAGCAGCTTTAGCAGCCAAGACTCTGGCGATTCTACCCTTGTTCTTACCACTGGCTTGACCGACTAATGACGCGTGGTATATTATACCATACTTTGGAGTATCATGTTTGGTCTTTAAGGCTCTAAACAAAGCTTTTTCTGCTCCCAATATTTGAACGGTAGAAGCAGGGGCCTTGGCCAACGACGTCAAAGATCCTGCGTGGGCAATCAATCTAGCACCAACCAATTCTCCCACCATTGTGGTCAAGTTTGGAGCGATTGCTCTCATTCTAGAACTCAAATAGTTTGACAACTGTTCTCTATATGCAGCAAAGTCAACAATTTGCTCGGCCAAGGCCTTGATGTTTTCCAAATCATTTTCGGTAATTTCAGTTCCCATTGAAACTTCGGCGGCAGTTTTTACTTGTTCTTCAATTTCTTCAGGTAAGATTTCCGATAATTCTGTTTCGGCAGCGTTTGATCTGACACCCATGGTTAAAATAATTCTGGCAAATGCAACTGAATCGGTGACAATCTTGGCCAATTCAGGGAAATGCCATCCGTACCACTCCTTACATCTCATAGCATATGTGTTCAATTCCTTATCCAAATCGTCCAATAATGCAATGGCTTGTATAATCATAGTATCAACTTTGTCTGCTGAAAACTTAAGCTTATGACGACCAATAGAGTGTGCTAACCCCAATGACATTTGGTTGAGGGCTGAGTTATCCAAGCCCGGTAATAATTCCGGCAAGAATTCTTTAATTGCTCTGTGCAAATCTAATGAAGCTGCGTCAGACACAACTTGAAAGTTTAATCCCAATTTGTTAATAGAATTACCCAATTTGGTTTCTGAAACAATTAAAGTTGACTTCTTGTCCGATTTGGCATCCTCTAATAACTTTTTCAAGCTATCGGAAACTTTTCCTTCCATGATAGCATTAGCCTCTTCTAAAGCGTTGGCTGCACTTTGAAATTTTTCAAAACGATGAACTTTGAATTGGTCGGAAACTTTTTCCAAAGAGTTCAAATCTTCGATCAAAGACGATGATTTGTGGATCTTCTTGTCAGAAGCTTTTAAAAGCGCATACCCTGCTGCCGTTTCCGTTAATATGAAAGCCATTTGTAAATGATAAGTGGTGATGTGTGTGTGTTGGGTGTGTGTGTTAGTGTGTGTGAATGTCAGAAAGTGTAACTGTGGTGGTAGATGCTAATCAATACCTCAAGTCTTAATAATGTAGATATATCTCAAAATGGAAAGTTGAGATATGTGTGATATATATAAGACCTGTGATGTGGTTGTTTGATATGAAGACAAAATCTGAAAAATTTTTGAGATGAGAAAGAGAGAGAATGAGAGAATGAGAGAATAGACTTTTTTTTATTTTATTTTATTTTTTTTTTTTTTTATTTTTTTTTCTTTTCGTTTGATTGTTTTTAAAATGAAAAACAAATTAATGAGAGAAGGATTCAAAAGAGTAAGTCAAGCACGTCTGGAGGTTTTTCTAACACAACATAAAATTGTTGAGGCTAGTACTATAGTAACCACCTTATGTGTGAGAATATGCTCTATAGAACACTGTATATCTCGTTTTGTCAGTCCTTGAGCTAGGCACTTTGCATTTCAAATAATCACCATTGGTTGGAAGCATCCCTACTTTGGAGGAACGTAGTTCACTTTCGATGGTGCCCTTGTATTACTCTATTGATCAACTAATAGACCAACTCTGAGCCCCCCACCCCTCTTGTAATACAATCATTTCCCTTCTCTTAAGATTTCATTGACAGTGGTAGGCAATCCAAACCAAATACGAAGACCAGAACCAACTTATATAATCTCTTACAGGCCCCCGATTACCCCATTTCTACCTAATTCTTGCTCCAGTTCAAATCATCGTTTTGCAGAATAACGTCCACGCTATTCCCCAAAGACATATTCCATTGGGTGCAAAGATTAAAAAATGAAACGCGCTACTCGTCTGCAAAAACCAAAATCAAAATCAAAGAATATCACACCCTTTTCATCTTTACACCCTATATGGCACAGCATACAAAGTATGAGCAAACAGGTGGATCCGACGATGTTAATATGAAATCCAAATTCAATGACATGGAGTCCATAAGGCCCCTCAAACGGCCAAAGAAGCAGTCATACTTTTTCAAGCCAGTCAACAAACTAACAACAGAACCTGATAATCACGCCCAAATGATTAAAACCATAGATACAAACACACTACATTCCCATATACAACCTGTTCAAGAAGCCGGTAATCATGTACACATGCCTAAATATAGCCCCAAGCGAAAATCAAAGAAACACATGGAAGTGCAAATTGCCACTGACAATTCCGATGATAGCTTCGATGGAGTGCGTTGGAAGGACAGCCCTGATTCAAAATTGAACGGCGAGGAGAGCAAAGCAAACGCATTAAAGCAAGGGGCGCAGTATTCTTCCTCCCCCTTGAAAAGCATTAAGCATGTAAAGTCAGAAGAAGGAGGTGGAACCGATGAAGTCCTATCCAAGTATGGAGCAAACTTCTATAATGTCTCGTCAATTTCTCCCACATTATCAAAGACGCGTTCAGACTTAAGCAACAAGAATAGCAAGTTCAAAACCGAGTCCAATAACCCTTCGACATTGCAAAGAACCAAATCAACTGGTGTTGAGGGTATACAAAGGAGTCTGTATTCCGGATTAGCACAAGGAACTTTGAGTAGCTGGATCAGTAAACTAAATAGTGATGACACCAAGGATGAAAGGCCAAATGCAATCACCATTAAGCTGTCACCAACAGGAAAGATTTATGATGAATCGCTACAATCGAACGATCCCTTTTCCGAAGATGAAGAAATCATGGAGATGTTGTCGCAAAAGAAGGCTCCTGTAACGGATAAACGTTCAAATGTTGAAATATCGCCTACAAAGAGCCAAATATGCAGCAATGATGAGAATTTGTCATCTTCTCCAAAGGCAGATATATCAGAAGACCCTTTTTCTGATGAAACTGACACAGAGCTAATCAATATTTTGAATGGTGGTGATGTGAAGACCTCTTCTTTCACTAAATCATTTAAAGAAGGTATGGAGAAATTTGAAAAGCTTTGGATAAAGAAAGGCGAATGCATTGAAAAAGAAGAGGAATTTACCGATATCGTTTATGGAAGATCAATGTTGCGAAGACTCAAAATAGTCAATTTCACAGAACAAGCGTATGGAGTCCAAGCTAAAAAGCAAATCATTCTTGAAACAATCGATTCAGACAAGCACAATTGTAAGTTAATTTTAAGAGGGGAATATTGTGAGCTTAATTTTCTGCTTAACGATATAATCCATGTTATAAACACCGACGAGGGAAATCCAAACTTGATCGATGATACGCACAATTTGCTTGTGCTAAATCCCGATGTTTTGATTCCAGCTACAAAAATTGCTCAGCAAGTGAACTGCCCGCGGAAAACGGTTTTGGTGTCACGATATAAGTTTCCCGGAACCACATCTGTTCCCATAATTGTTGGTGAAATAGTGCATTTTATTTTCCAAGAGTGTATGGTGACTGAAACATGGACTCTTAATTTCATGCGAGAGGTGTTCGATAATTTGAAGGACCAATACTTGTTGGGTTTATACAGTATTGGCAAGGACGTGGAGGATGTTGACCAAGAGGTTGAAAAACATCTACCTTATTTGCAACAGTGGTTTGAGAGTTATTATAGGAAGACGCCAACCTCTAGATCAAAGATTGATGATTGTCTGGAGCGAGATCAAATTTCATTTGCTGTTGATGATATACTAGACATTGAAGAAGAGATAAGGTCGCCAGTTTTTGGATTAAAAGGTATGATAGATGCGACAATAATAGCCAACTTGCTGAACAGGACCGTCAATGGAAAATTCTTATTGCCCATGGAGATCAAAACGGGTCGAGAACACGTTAGTCATAGCGCGCAAGCGTCTTTATATGCCCTACTTTTCAAAGACCGTTATGACATGGATATTGACTCCTTTATTCTTGTGTATACAAAAGAAGGGGTCACTAAAAGGTGCAAGATACGAGTCTCTGACTTGCGGTCCTTGATTAATTTGAGAAATCGCGTCTCCCAACACATCAGGTCTGGCCGCACCTTACCTGATCTCTTGAGACGTTCAAGCTGTGAGAGATGTGAAATTGTTTCCGGTTGCATGACTATTAATTACTTGGCAGAGGAAGGTACCCAGGAAGGCTCTGGTATTGAGGAGGAGGATTATGAGTTGATCACGTATCACCTAGCGAATCCAAAATACAAAGAATACTTTAATTATTGGGATACGCTAATATCGCGAGAGGAGGAACTCATGAGTAAGTCTGTCAAGCATTTGTGGACTCTACCCAACTCCTTACGTGAAGAGCAGGGTACCAGTTTGAACAATTTGAAGATTATTGAATCAAATGACGGCGAGAGTCTGATATTCTACATTGCGAGTGCCCATGGTGACAAGTCGCAAGCAAGACAATTTTTGTATACATTTTCGAAAGGTGAAGCTGATTCAACCTTCAACATGTTGTCTTCCAAACTCACGGTTAGCGATAGAGTCTTGATTAGCGATGAGGATGGGCATTTTGCCATTGCTACTGGTGTGGTCAAGTCAGTCTCGTCTTCAAAAATTACCATCAGCACGAGACGAAGAATAGTCACGTACGATATGAAAGTAAAAAACTTCAATCAAAAGAATAACCAGGTCATGGAGAGTTTAATCCATGGTCACGATAAAAATCGAGCATCAGGAAACAAAAGATTTATTATCGACAAGGACGAAATGTTCTATGGTATGGCTTTGGCGCGATACAACGTCTTGCGTCTATTCTTGCCTGATTCATTAACAGGTCTTCGTGATCTAATTGTTGATCTAAAAGCTCCAAAGTTTTCCAGTGATAATGAAAAGTACACGTTCGAATCTGAGTTTAATAGCTGTCAAACGGCGGCGCTAAACAAGGCCTTTTCTGCCGATAACTATGCACTTATTCTTGGTATGCCTGGAACAGGCAAAAGTTCAATCATTGTCGAAATGGTTCGAAGGATTGTTGAAGAAGGGAAAACTGTATTGCTCACGTCCTATACAAACTCCGCCGTGGATAACATTCTTTTGAAAATCGTGAACAAGATGGGCGATAATGAAGATTTTAAGTTTTTAAGAATAGGACACCCATTACGAGTTCACAGGTCACTTCATAAGCATATCCCTGACTACGAGGTGCCAATCAAGTCACGCTCGCAATACAGAGATACATATGAGATACCAAATATCGTGGCGACCACCTGTTTGGGAATCACCGATTCTTGTTTTAATTTGAGAAATGAGTTTGATTATTGCATTGTAGATGAGGCCTCACAAATAACGGTACCGATCAATTTAGGCCCAATCAGCCTTGCTAAAAAGTTTATCTTGGTCGGTGACCACTATCAATTGCCTCCTTTGGTCCTACATCAAAATCCGGAGGTTAGACATGGACTTTCACAGTCCTTGTTTAAGATTCTAGCCGAGGCTCACCCGCTGGCAGTGAGTGAATTGACAGAGCAATACAGAATGTGTGAGGACATAATGCAAGTCTCCAACATTTTGGTTTATGAAAATAAATTAAAGTGTGGCTCACCAGCGGTTGCCAATCAATGCATGGAGATCCCGTTTCCGGAAGCAGCGTCTAGCTTTATCGCCCTGCCAGACACTCCAAAGGAACACCAGTGGTTGGACCTTGTTTTTGACAAGAACCGAAAAGTATTGTTTCTCGATCATGACACGCTACCTGCAAATGAAACTGTTTTTGGAGAAGCCATTCGGAATTCGAGAGAAGCGGCTTTAATACAACAAGTTGTCAAGGCTTTTGTTACTGCTGGTGTGGATGAGGCTCAAATCGGGGTTATGTCCTTCTACCGCTCCCAGCTTGATCTATTGAAGAGAAACTTGTCGTCAAGAACAGAGTTGGAAATTCTAACGGCGGACCAATATCAAGGCAGGGACAAGCAATGCATCATCATATCCCTTGTTCGTTCCAATAAGGAAAAGAATGCGGGTGATCTATTGAAAGAATGGCGGCGCTTAAACGTGGCGGTGACGAGAGCAAAATCCAAGTTAATAATTCTTGGATCACGTTCCACGCTATCAACAAACGACACTACAAAAACCTTTATCGACTTTTTAGAGCTGAAAGGTTGGTACTATTCACTTCCCGCGGATGCTGATATCATTTACAACCTACCACAATCGGCAAAAAACTCCCCGGTTAAGAAAACCACACAAACGACTCGCATTGGTAAGAAAAATGCTGTTCTTAAGAATATTATTGATGGTATAACTAAATAGTCATTACATGATCCCCCTATATTGCAAAGAAATGAAACTCAAAGTTACCTCTCCTAAAGTGGAACTGATTTCCATTCCAGCGAGCTTGGTCTCCATCTCTTGCCGCCTCCCTCTGTTCACCTCTTTCCTGATTGTCATTCCGCATTCTTCTCACCTGTCGAATGACATTTTGAACAAAAAAGACAAGAAAGAACATAAACGTCAAAGAAATCACCAAATAGTCTCCAATGTCGTAATTTTCGGCAAATTCGTTATCGTAGGAAGTACCATAATGATGTGAGTCTGCCTTAGCATTTGATTCTTTTTGCTGCGCAGATGTTTGTTGTTGGTTGGCTGTCTTTTTACTTAGTGACTTTAATGCACTAAACCACCCATTTGCTTGATCTTCAACCTGGCTATTGCCGCCACCTCTGCCAAAAAGGTACTTAAATCTCAACCTCAATAGAGCCCAATTTATATGAGCACTACTATACGTGGGTTTCAAAAGCTGTGTTTGCCGATCGAGATCGAACTTCCCTTTATATTGTAAACTTTGATCATAGTATCGTTTGGCTAAAAAGTAATCAACAGAATGATTCTCGGCACCTAAGCCGTATTCATACATCTCAGCTAGCTTGAATGCACCATGCGACGAATGTCTGTCTGCAGCGATTCTATAATAATTGAATGCTCGTTCGTAATCTGGCTCAACTTGCGCGAACTTATCTTGACCCCTGAATATATCGCCTAGAAGGATTGCTGCATCTATATCGTCCTGTTTAGACGCCCGATCAAGATATTGAACAGCCAAATTCAATCGATCTGAAGTAAATGACTTTTTTTCTTCCCGTGAGTACAAAGGTTGCAATTGATATAGCAAGTGAGCAGCCGAAACCTGTGCTTGCTCAAAGCCTTGCTCGGCAGCAATCAGGTACCCAACCAAAGCATTTCCGAAATTTCCGCTAGCGAGCTCCTCGAATGCATATTTCAAATGTGGCGCATAGAATTGAGTTCGCCTCTTTATAAATTCTCGATAATATAAAGATGTCTTTGCGCAGGTGACTCGCTCTTCTGGGTCAACCAACTGTGCCAACCCGGATTCAAAAAAAGTTCCAACGTAGTACAATGCTTCAGTACTTCCATAATATGCTGCTTGTCGCATGTGTTTATAAATGAGGGCCCTATTTTCGTTTGATTCGACAAAATCTGTAGCATTCATTTTCATAAGCAACTTTGCTAAACTCTTTGAACCCGAGCTTGATTTTTTACTGGCTGCACTGCTGTAATATTCAATGGCCTTGGTTATATTTGTTTCGCCAGCAATCCCATGCTCTTCAATAAATCCTAGTTGAGTGAGTACATTTGCTGTAACCTGCAATTTCAAAGATGTTTGAAATAATCGTTTTGCTTTCTGAGCGTCTTTATCCACTGATAATCCTTCCAAGTACATGCGTCCTAGAGTAGCTTGACAGGAGCTTAAGAAAGCTCGATCTATTGTATCAATATTCCGATACTCTCTGGAGCCATAGAACTCTTCACCCAAAGCCACACATTTTTGAAATTCTTGGAAAGCTTTTGGTAAATTTCTTTCACTAAAGTAGTCACCCTTTAAATATTCGAGACCCTTGAAGTAAAATGATGCACACTCGTGGTTGTTGTCATTTATTTTGTTCTCCTCAAGTGTTGTTTTATAATTGGCAAACATTCTTGAAGGTAAGTCCACAGAAGACGCCGTTTCGCTTAATTTTTCTCCAAATAGCCCACCATTAAAGTCAGACACTCTAATATTATAATCAGTCTGAGTACTGGACCCTGTTTCTATGTCGTGTCCAATTTTCAGCAACTTTGAATAATATGGCAACGCCAACTCGCAATTTGAGGGAACGCCTACTCCTTTCAAGTTCCTATACGCAACGACTTGCAACGCATTCAAATCTCCATTTTCTGCAGCTATTTGGTAATACAAGTTGGCCCGCTTTTGATCAACTGGAAACTCACCAAATAGACCTGTAGAATAAATGAAGCCCAACATAAAGTATGCATGCGCATCAGGCCATACCGCTATTGCTTTTTCGTAATACTCTTTGGCTCTTTGGTAATCAGTTGGCAAAGAATAGTTTCCAAATAGATACAAGTCCCCTAACATTATTAAAGCCTTGGGGTTACTCTTTGATGCTGAGATCTCTAGTAGCGGTATTACATCATTCGTTAGCTTTTGTGGTGGTTGCGATCTGTACTTCAGCTCATACTGTTTCTTTATCGGATCATAAGGTGGAATCCTTAAATTATCTTCTATATTATCTGCAGAGTACACAAACTTCCTTTCGTAGCTAGCTTCGATCTGTTGTAGCGTAGAAATAGCTCTTTCATACTCGTTAATCTCCAGAGAATCAGTTCCAATAGTACCTTTCAAGAGGTAAAAGAACAAGCACCGAAGTAGCGCAATCTTTTTCATAGTAGTCTCCCACTCGGTTTTATGACAACGTTTGGAAATAATTGCCAACGTCTATGTTTTCGTGCGTGTGCGTGTGTGTGTGTGTGTGAGTGTATGTGTGTAGCTCACAAATGATTACTCAATGTGTATGACAGAACTCGGCTTTTTACAAAAATAGAACTATGAAAAAATTGGGGGACACTTTACACGTAATTCAAAAAATCCGAATTTTGGTGAACAAACAGAGGAAATAAAAAAAAAAAATACATAGACAATCAATCAATCAATCAAATATTGAGTTTGCCATAGTGTTTCTCAAGAAAAACATTTTGCAAAACCTGGCAATAACTACATAGACACACCGTAGATTCATAACAATTCGGTAACTTTCTGTCAAGAAAACCCCACATACGATATGGCGCCTATAAGATTAACAGAATCAAGATCGGCCATAAATGAATCCAGCGAGGCTATATTTCGGTCCGCCCCTATGACGTTGGTGCAGTTTTATGTGACAATTGAATTGGCGAGAGAAATGGTTGGCATGTTGGGTGACCTAGGAGCCGTCCAGTTTCGAGATTTGAATTCGAAGCTCACCCCTTTTCAACGAACATTTATCAATGAGTTAAAGTCTATTGACACAATGGTTAGTCAATTGACATTCCTTCGATCAATAATGACAACATTGGGTACAGTAACGGGCGACTTGCACGTAAATTTAAGGGCAGATATGAAGCCCATGCCTTCGACTTCGGAGATGGACCAGTTCAAAGCCAAATTGAATGATTACCATGAAAGAATCAAACATTTGAATCATTCATATGGCAATTTGGACAGTCAGAAACTCAAGTACATTGAAAATCGATATGTTATAAATATACTCAACAACTTCCACCGGTCGACGTTGGTGGAGAATGACCATGAACACTATGGTGATCACGAAGACAATAGTGAACTCGATAGTGAAATTGCCCTTTTAAATACACGCCGGAGCAATAGTTTGGAGTTGGGCTTAGAAATTCACAACTGGGAGGAGTCCAATTTTAATTCAATTGCTGGAACAATTGCAAGAGACAAGGTACCGGTTTTGAGGAATATATTATGGAGACTTTTACGAGGCAACTTATATTTCCACGATATCCCTATTGATGAGGAATTCCCGCTAAATGATAAATCGACCGAGATGGTTTACAAAAACGTATTCATTATCTTTATTCATGGTGATGTATTACGTTCAAGGGTGCGGAAGATTATACAATCTTTGGATGGGATCATTTTTGATAATGCAACGGGAAACTCGGAAGCAAGGAGAGCGACGTTGGATGAGATCAACGGTAGGATTGAGGAGTTGACAAATGTCGTAGACAGCACCAAAGACCAACTAATTACTGAATTAAAGGTTTTCCAAGAGTTGTACCCTGACTATTCGTATATTGTCCAGCGAGAGAAATTAGTGTATGAGACCTTAAACAAATTTGATGAGGATAGTACTAGAAGATGCTTGGTTGGAGAAGGGTGGATTCCCTCGATTGATTTTGAAAAAATACGAGGCGCACTACGAAAGTTGGTGAAAGTCAAGACAAGGCGTGACCGTGGGTCTCCTAATGCGTCGAATGACTCGCTAGATATATCTGGATCGGTTGATGCTGAAACTGATACATTTATTATTGACGATAGTGACCATGACATTTCGGGGATAGAGTTTGACGATGGGGGAGAGGAGACAGGGTCATTAATTGCAGTAGTGAATAAGCTCACGACCAACAGAACGCCACCAACGTACCACAAGACAAATAAGTTTACCGCTGCTTTTCAGCTGATTATTGATGCTTATGGTATTGCCACATATGAGGAGGTTAATCCGGGCTTAGCGACTATTATAACTTTTCCCTTTATGTTTGCTATTATGTTTGGTGATTTAGGTCATGGGTTTATTGTCTTGTTAATGGCGTTATACTTGATCATCAACGAAGTGTCCTTTGGCGCAATGCGTAACAAGGATGAGATTTTCGAAATGGCCTTCAATGGTAGATACATAATATTGTTGATGGGGCTTTTCTCCATGTATACTGGCTTCATTTATAACGATATTTTTTCCAAGTCAATGGCTATATTCGGGTCGGGGTGGGAGTATGTATTCCCTGACAACTATGATCCGCAAAAGGGAGGAACCTTGACGGCAACTAAAGTTGAGGGAAAGACGTATCCCATTGGTCTTGATTGGGCATGGCATGGAACGGAGAACAATTTATTGTTTACTAACTCGTACAAGATGAAGCTTTCAGTTTTGATGGGATATGTTCACATGAACTATTCTTTGATGTTTAGTTTGGTGAATTACTTGTATTTCAAAAGAAGGGTAGACATAGTTGGAAACTTTATTCCCGGTTTTCTTTTTATGACAAGTATATTTGGCTATTTGGCATTGACAATTGTGTACAAGTGGTCAGTTGATTGGTTGGGTAGTGGTAAACAACCCCCCGGGTTGTTGAATATGTTGATCAACATGTTTTTGTCGCCAGGCACGGTTGAGGAACAGTTGTATCCAGGACAAAAATTTATTCAAGTGGTGTTGGTTCTTATTGCACTCATTTGTGTACCTTGGTTGTTGATTTACAAGCCATTGACGTTGAAGAGACAAAATGACAAGGCAGTAAGATTAGGATACTCGGATTTACATTCGCAAAGGAACCACTCGCTCATGTTGCATGAAGAGGAGGCGGCATTGGAGTTGGAACATGAATTGAATAACGACCCAACTGACGAAGAGCCAGAAACAGATGACGAATTCAGATTCCCCAATGATATTGAGCCAATGTTCCACTCTGCGGCTGCACATGGAGATGATCACGGAGAATTTAATTTTGGTGACATTGTCATTCATCAAGTGATTCACACTATTGAGTTTTGTTTAAACTGTGTTAGTCATACAGCGTCTTATTTGAGATTGTGGGCACTTTCATTAGCACATGCACAGTTGTCGACAGTGTTGTGGTCCATGACCATCCAAAATGCATTTGGTAAAACTGGTGCCGTTGGGATTATTGCTACTGTGGTTTTATTTGCCATGTGGTTTCTGTTGACTGTGTGTATCTTGGTTCTTATGGAAGGTACGTCTGCCATGTTGCATTCGTTGAGACTTCATTGGGTCGAAGCAATGTCGAAATTTTTCGAGGGGGAAGGGTATGCCTATGAGCCGTTCAATTTTAAGTCTATAGATGTATAGTAAATTAGAAGGATGGAGGTAACACAGGGATAACTTTCCATTGTCTTAGGTGGTGGTGAATCTGGGCCATTCTTTTTCCTGTCTGTAGGTGTTTCCAAGTGTATTTTGCTATCTTTGTGTAATGTCGTATGAATGTTATACGAAAATAGGCGAAGATATCAAAAGGTCAATTGTGGCTTTTGTACTTTTCTAGAAATTTTGTTGAGTAAAGCTTTTGGATAATTTGTTGGTGGTTTTTGGGTTCTAGTGGATAGATGAAGTGGTCTTTTTTTTGTCAACATCAACTTTGACAGCCCTGCACAATTTTGTTAGTAGATTATGCGCCTCCATTCCTCCTGAAATGTTCATTGGTGGAGGGCAGAATTGCTGGTTTTTAGAATAAAGGCACTAGGTACCTACAATGTAGGTTAGGTTGTTTGTGAATCCCGGTTATTACGCAAATGTAGTTGGGTGCATAATGTGTGCTTAAAGGTTACTTGGCTCGTAACTCTTGGTGCTTTGTAACCAGAGAAGCAATTAGATCAGCGCGACAAATTCGTGCATATCAATGAGGTTATCCTGCAGATCTCTAATGCAATGGTTATCTGGCTACTTGTTTGGTTTGTGCGATTGTGGACAACCCATGACAAGTCCTGTGCCAGTAGTGATAAAGATAGGTTTGCCAGCAGATGCATCGAAAACTCTTGTGAAGCTGTCATTTGATAAAAAGCAAAAACACCTAACAGGGCTAAGCCTTTAACCGCAGCTGCACTGTAAATAATTTGTGCTGTTTACTGACTAAAGGCAAATCGGTTAATTTGCAGTCCCTTTACTATTAATGCAATGTTGTTGCATTAGCCAGTTTCTACTTTGCTTTTTTTCTCTTTTGGGAAAGAAGAATCCCGCTATTTTTCCTTACAAAGAAAGACAGATAACCTAGAAATCCAACAATAATTGTGGAACAATACGATTTTATTCAGTTGGTAAGTCATAATCGTGGTCATTCATCATTTTCATCGTTCCCCGCTAAATATGAAAAAGAAAGAGGCAAAACCAATGTCGTGACAACTTAAAACATGTCAGTCTGAGAATTTTAGCGTCAAAAATAAAAAAAAATAAAAAAAATATGAAATAAAAAATTGTATTTAAAGTATTGAGTTACAACGAGAAACAACTTTGTACAAATTAACGAGAGATCTTTTTTTTTTTCAGGCAGCCAAAACGCTGCCATTAGACGATAATTGAATTTGGCAAGTTTGCCCATTATAGAAATAGATACTCATCCCCCTTTTTATGAAAAGAAACAAGCAAACAAGCAAACAAACAATTGTTGCCCTTTTACATGTGAATATGAAACTCAAAGTTGATTAATATACAATCTTTCTGTAACCAGAAGTAGTGTACATGTGAACAAAACAAAAAAATATCCTTTGAATTTTTGTTATTTTGTGTGACTTTTGGCCATTCTATTCTTTTTTTCTCTTTTGCTGTGTGGTTGCCATGACAACGCAGCTTAGAAGTCGTTTACCCGTGGAATGACACAGATGCAAATATAAAAATAGATACAATATAATACAATATATATAATAATTATCTTACATATTACATATATATCATGCACAAAATCTTATTCTGTGACTTTTATTGTTTTCTATATTTTCAATTCTGTTCTTCACCTGTGTGTGTTAAACTTTTGACAATTGGAATATTTGTCTATGTCGAAGTTGGAAAAAAAAAAAAAAAAATAAGACAACTATTTTTGACTTTGAAATGCCGAAAATAATAAACAAAAAAACAAAAAAAAAATGTTATTTTTTTTGTTTTTTTCGCAGCCAAACACAAAAGATTTGCAATTTACAAGCGAAGGAAAGCAAAGCAAAGATGAGATTCAAAGTATACTGTCATTATAAAAAGAAGGTTTAATTAAAGATCTTCCTCCAAAGGGGCTCACCTTTTTTTTTTCTTGTCTAGGTAAGCCCTTGCACCTACAAACAACAACAAGAGGTATGCAAAATCTCACCCTTGCCCAGTCTAATTTTATTGTGTTTTTGAACATTGAAGGGCAGAGGGAAAAAAAAAAATAAAATAAAATCTAAAATTAAAATTAAAAACAATAACATCAGTGCAAGTCCTCCCTGTAGTAGTCGTAGTCTTTAACTCAACATGCAGTGTATCCAAATTTATATGCATATATGTCGACCATCGCCACTGTCGATACTAATTCAATTTCCCATTGTTCAATGGTTATGCCCGGAAACAGGCAAGCCAATGCATAGTTGTTAATAAGTACAAAAAAGAAAGAAAAGAAAAATACAACAAGAGGGCGAAGCAAAACAATCCCCAACTTTAGACAGCAACTGGTACGTGGCGGAAGAATTATACTCCTGATTTCAAGGTGCAAACATGAAATTAAGCGGTTATAAGCGAAAATGCAGGTGCGCGTGTGAATCATTGTTCCCTTTTTATTTGTTAATAATAGCCAAGCCCAACAATTTATATATGCAGGTGCAGAAGCGAGAGAGACAACCAAACTTTTGCATCGACAGAGAAAGACTTTAAGCTGTTTCTTCAAAACCACAGTCACCCAAATTATGCCATAACAAGCGATGTTGGAATTGAAGGTATGCTCAAGAACAACAACACCAACAACCAGAATCTACTGAGAGATAGTGTAGGAAAAAAAAGGTTAAATTTTCGCAATCACCGCCAGAATAGACATGATGACACACATAAAATATAATATTACAATGGTTCTACTTTTAATACATATCAATATGCAGAGGGTTAAAGTGATCACAATCTAGGGTCATCCAAGTCAATTCTCCGACCTGATGTAAGCATCCGTTGCACTTCATCCAAAGTCCACGGCCGCAACCGGTTGCGCATTTTATTATGCAACATCTCCTTAACAATCTCAACAGGGACACTTCGCCTCATGGCCTCCTCTTCGACAAATTTGATAATTTTAAGTCTTGTATGGCGAAACTGACGCTCAGATGAGCCATGCACTTTTAACCATTCGGTGACCGATATCTCGTGTTGGCGTAACTCCTCTTCTAACCGTTTAAAGTCATCCCACATCTCGTATAATGTGGTTGCTTGACGCGATAACCGTTTTCCTAGGACCAACTGTCTTGTTGATTTGGATTGTTGCTGTTGACCGATCTGGGGCAACGACGAAGAAGACGAAGGTGGTTGTGGTGGTTGGGCACCTTGAAATGAGTCACTGTGGTGAGGCAAGTGAGGATGCGGTTGATTAAGTATTGGGTTGTTGCTGAGTGATGTATGTGCAATAGGCAGCTGGGTTAAATGATGCTGCTGATGCTGTTGAGCTTGAAAATGAGACAATGCTGGCTGGAAATGGGGCGACGTGGTTGAGAGCATTGACGACCTAGTGGAGATGGATGCATCTGACGGTCGATGTGTTGGCGCTGTCAGAGCAGCTGCCATGGTTTGGTAATGTTGTGGCTGGTATACTACTGCAGTTGGGGGCTGTTGATTATATGGTGGATAATAAGACTGGCTATGGCTTTGGTTCTGTTGCAGAACTTGTGACTGATGATGAGCAGCGACTCCTTCTGTAATATCACCGCCACCACTCTGCCGTTGCTGCAGCTCCCTCATTCGAGATAATAATTCCAAAGTATTGTCTATTCCTGCTCGTATATGCTGATTCTCTCCACTATTGATATATCTTGCCGTATCTTGTAAACTTTGCTTTGCTAAATATTCTGAACTTTTATTTTTGGAAGAACTTAAAATAATCAACCCATTGATTGAATTTTGAATATTGCGTAAGAAATCACTTTGTTTGTTCATTATTTCCGTTTGTTTGGATATAAAGTCGTATAAGTGGTTAGTTGTTTCGTGCTGTTGTTGGGCACTTCTTGCTACTTCTCTTTCCAAACTTTTGAGCTTGTTATTTTGAAATTCAACTACCCGGTGTAGATCTTCCTTTGAGTCAAAATCAATCGATGATGGCCAAAGATCATCAGAATCACTCTCAGTTTCGTCATCTTGAGGGTTGAAACATGACTCTCTGATTAATCGGTCATAGTCCCCATTGTTTTCCACTTCTCTAGCAAACGCTTCAAATTCTGCTGAGTTGAAAATTTCATTCTTCAGAAGCGGGTTGTGGGGATACCTTTTCCTAATGACGAGCATATCTTGGCACAAACTTTTTCGTAGCATCCTTAATAACTCTTTGATATGTTGGAATTTGCTCTCATCAGTGGTAGGGGGCTCTAGAGAGGGTGGTATGCCATCATAAAACATATCATCACTCTTTAACTCTTGTTTATTTTGTGTCTCTTTATCCAGTTGATTAATAAAAGGGAAAATTTTATCCAACAAGTCTTGTGGTGGGTTGATTGAGTTTCGTAAAATTGAATACTCATTCACACTCTCAAATCCTGCCAATTGCATCAATGCGTCAAAAGGCACTTCCAGAATCGTATTTCCCGATAATTTATCAGGTACTTCAAAAGTATGAGCCAACAATAACTTCCTCAAGTTTGTCTCCTCAAGACTGAAGCCAGCAATCTCCAAGGCCCTATTACTTGATATAAGTTGTTGCGACAGTGACAATGATTTTGATTTACCATTACCTTTTAGTAGCCTACCCTTGTAAATGGATGCTATGTTTATATCAAAAACGCTGTCCTGCGAGAACTCCAACAACCCATCAATGTCAGGTATATGAAATCGACTGAATAAATAGGCACTAATTGCGGTATGGGGACAAAACTCGACATACTTTGATCTCAAGCACGACCTGTACTGCTGGCCATGAGTTGATGATGATTGGCTGTGGCGGGTGGTGGTGGCGCCTGTTTTCTCGCTGTCGGTGCTGGTGATGGTGTGTATGGATGAGCGGATCTCTGGCTTGTTGTTGACGTCGTCGTCAATTCGAACGGCTATACTATCGACGTTCCTACTTTTGATCGCTGATAAGTCACCTATGGTTATGCTTCTCTTTTGTGGATTTTCCAATAGCATGGTACGTGTTAGACTAAAGTCAACTAGTGTGCGAAGCACTTTGTGCTGGTTAAACTTGTGGTTAAAATTGACGCTCTTGTGCGACCATAAGGGTTTGACAAGTCTGTAGTAGTCATCTATGGTATACTCATGGTTATCAGCAGTCGGCGATTCATCTGAATCTGATAACATGGTCACCCCTTCAAATACTTCAGCTTCTCTCTCTATGAGTATTGGTATTTTCAATTTCTAGTTTGGCGAATGTACTAGGTTTTAAATGTTTTTTTCCACACACACACTTTAAACTGAAATAAATCTCTGCATCTTTTAAAACAATAGCGAGTGCTTAAAAAAAAAAGCCAAAAAAATTGAAAATAAAAATTAAATATTTGAGAGACGTATGTTAGTCACTAAAGGTTATATTTGGTTTTGGGATACAAAGCATGAGAAGAATCCACATGTAGTTGTTTGATTGTTTGTTATGGTTTTGTCCCTCTGTTGAACCTTCTGATCTTCGCTCGCAATGTGTCCGATTTTGTTTTTGCTTTTTTTTGCTTTTTTGCTTTTTCGTTTATTGTGTTTCTTGCTTATTTGAAATGTATCTTCTAAGTTACCTCTTCATTTTGTTTTGTGGTGCTTTAGAATGAAAGAAAAAAAGGAAAATATTGAAAGAAGTCTTAATTGCGACTTTGTGATGGATTGTTTATTTTTTCTTTGATATTTTCTTCTTTATTATTATATGCAAGTTTTGTGTGTCATTCATTTAGTTAAAGCATAGAATGGGCATTCTGTACGTTTTGGTCAATGATTGTCGATTCGTGTAATTTGGCGACAAATGATTTAATTTTTTATTTTTTTTGCTGTTCATAAAAAAAGAGAACAATGTCATTTCTTTTTTTTTTTCTTTTACTTTTACTTTTTCTGATGACGACACTCACTCACGCACTCGCACACAAAGCACGACACAAATCACCAGTTTCACCCACTGCAACAATGACGCAGAAGTAGAGCGTGTGACATTGGACAGAAACGATCCTCAAAGAAAGACCAGCACTCACTAACTCCGCAGATTAAGCTGGAAGGGTAACTTTTGGTTATCGTGGGGGATAAACACTACTAAATTGAAAAGTTTCGCTCGTTTCAAATTTCTTCCTGCTGTTTGAAAAATTCGAGTTGAGCCTACTTTGCTAGTCTGCAGCTTCTCTAAACTTGTTGCATTTTTAATGACGTGTATCCTAACCTAATATAGAGTTTGCAAGACGCTGGCTAGGTCTGTAATTATAATTACCGTCTAGAACCGGCTGTCTCTTCTATCCAATATCAGGGAATAACGGCAGTAGAAAGCCTTAGTCTAAACCATGAATCTCTTACAAGAAAAAACTTCGACATTTAACCCAATGCATAGAAAGCTTCAATCTCCGCATTGAACTAACAATGGTTTTCTAATCACAATCATGTGGTTTGAGTCAAGAGCATGTAGTGGTCTCATTTGAAGTTCACAAGAGTGTGACCTCTTGTTGGAATTGTGTTGCAAATAATTTTCCCCCTTTTTACCTTTTGGGTTTTCCAATTTCCAAAAATTAATACACCGCAAAATTAAAAATTAAAAAGCTAAAAAACAAATAAAAGACGTGACACAGATGACAATGCACGATTTATACGAGCCGAAAAACTTAATCAGTCAATTCAATTCAATTCAATTCAATCACCAGTTAGTTAAAACAATAGAAAATATGTCTATGCAATAGACAAATCTTCTTCTTCCCCACTAAATTAGCTCTTAGGCATCAACAACAACTTTTCAATCACAATGTGTGTATACGAAATAGTACATGCAATGCAAGCTTTAGCCTAATATGGAAGATATTACCAGATGGAAGCCTTTAGTTGTTGACTTTTTAATCTTTTTTTTCTGCTATCGCTAAAAATAAACGCTGTACAAGCTCCGCGCCAAAAACTTTAGTTAACTAAAAAGCAATTGACCAGCCCTCTTTCCAATATTTAACAAAGCTTTAAAGAAAATGAAGTAAATTAATAGCGGGGTATATCTAGAAAACAAAAAAAGCGAAATGCGAGAAGTTTGTGTTCTGAATGTGTTTTGTTGGTTGTTGAAGTGTAGACAGAATTTGTTGCTGATCATGAGAGTGCGGAGTTTACGAAGCTTCAGTAAGCTCACACAAATGGAAAAACTCGGTTGAATCTTACTGAGTTTATGTCATGACAGATTTTTATTCTTCAAACCAAGCAACTAACCATAAGCTCAAATATGAAAATAACCCATTCCTTTTTTGTGCACTTACATCAACGATTGTTTCCCAAAATAAAATCACTAGTTAAGCCACAATTTCAAACCCTTTGTGAAGCGGTGAAAAAAAATGAGCAAACCCACCATTGTTTTTACAAACGGAAATACACTTCTTAAAGGTTGTTTGAGTCAACAGCCTTATTCAATTGCGCACTTACAGGAATATGATACACAAAAATGACGAAAGCCTGGCAATAATCTCTAACTTACCATTCTATGTCGAACTATTATATCTACGCTCTACATGAGTTCCTTTGCGTCAGTCATGCCATTTCTTTCACTACCTGCCTAATGTGTACGTAATTGTGATTATAATTACAAGTTAATTGCTAGTGAACTTGTTTCAAAAGTCTACTGTGGCTTAGTTTTCACTGGAGTGGTGCTATAAATCTCTTGTTACATTAAATGCATTAAAATAACAAAAAGTCTAAATGATGATAGCACTTGTTTAACACACTCAAGAACTTTGTTGATGATCTTAACCATTTGTGAAAACCCGAACTACTTGCACAACAGCGGTTTTGAAGAATAGTGACTGAGGATAACGCTGGAGTCAGTGGTGGGGGATAATCAGGACAACAGGCGTAACACCCCGAAGAAAACAACTTAAACTTCATAAAAGAGCTTTATCACTACACAAACTGCGACAAAATCAACCACTTTGAGTGCTATTTGTGTATCTAGCGTTCCAATTGTTAAAGACCAGAACTAGGTCAGTTCCATAACAATTTCTAGATTCTTCCACCTCTTCTACTTTGTGAAGCAATAGTTCTCTGCTTTGCTCATTGAACTTTGCAAAAGTGTCGACGTTTTGTGAAACATACGTATTTTATTGGAAAAAAGCGCTTTCCGGCTTTTGCGTTTCGTTAATCTTTTTCAAAGTATCAAAACCATTTGCTATTCATTGTGTAGCTTTGCTTATGTTCGCAATCTTATATGGTTGTCTCATGCGTTTGAGAGGTCGAGTCCTTTCAACTTGAAATTTTCGTTACAATGCTTTTAGTGCTTTAAAAATTAATTTTGCTTTCTCTTTTATTTCTAATTTCCTTCTTTTAGTTCACAAAATTGCTCTTAACCGATATTCCCCCGATATCCGACTTCCGTATTTTTTAAATTATATTACACAAAGGCAAAATGAATAATTTGAGAAGCGTTATTCGCCTACACGTCATCGTTTCAGTTGAAGCGAATAAAAAAGCTTTTGTTTACTCGACATGATTACTTGAAGAAAGTAGTATATGTCCTGGCAAGGCATCATAGATTGACGTCTAATAGAGGGTGTCGAAGTGCTGAAATATTTTGCTGTAAACATCAACAAACTTTACTGACTCTTTTAACCGAAGACCTTGAGAGAAAGTTGCAAAATTCAAGTATAGATAGGTAAATTCACCTCATGTACATACTGTATCACGCCTTATTGCGTTATTTTACTGCATGATTAAACAAACATGAGTATTGTTCATAGTTTGTAATTTGACAAAAGGTTTGACAAAGATCTTTCTTTCTCCTTTTATCAAACTTACTTATAGCTTTTCTTACTATTGTATTTTTATTATTTTGTTATATTTATAATTATACATTGCTTACATGCAATGCAACTCAAGACCCGATATGCAGATTTTAAAAGTCATTGAAAACGTATGCAACTTGAGTTGAAATAAGACAACCTCAACTGAAATTTTCGCTCATTTTGATTATAAACCAGTGTGAGTTCTTCTTTCATAGCCTGTAATTACAGAATTTATAGACACTTGAAACGCATTTCAAGCTCATGACAAGAAACTAACTGACAATTCTTTTTTGCCTTTTTTCAATAATTCTGCATCCCTAAAATGTGCTCGGAATAATACCACAAACAAGACTATTATATCGACCAATTCCATTCATTCATTCTTACCTATCATTACGAAGAAGAAAATCATTCGATTTTTGGATTTTGTTAATCCTTCTCATAGAATGTGCCAATTTTGTGTGATGATGACCATCATCTCTGCATATAACACATCTGCAAATGAAGACTAAAACTTAATAATAAAAAAAAGAATAAAAATTGAAAGTGAAAATTTCATCTTCCAAAGCCGCAAAGGTTAAAAGGTGAATACAAAGCACAGAAAGAAAAGCTCACAACTGAAACAGGATCGGGCGCTTTATAGTTTCCAATAACAAAATTGTAATTATACTGCCGATACAACTTTTGCATGAAAAAAAATTATTTTGGGTTTAACTCCAACGTTACCAACTAACAACGAGAAGCAGATGCCTTTATACGTTAAGAAAACAGGGCACCTCAATAAGTATGGTAAATGGTATAAGCAGGAGTGGTCGCCTAGTATCAAGCGACCTTTCCATTATCTCGGTTGTTATGTTTTGCAGAATGCTATGTAGGAAAACGCACAAATTAAAACACAAACTAAATTGGAGGATGCGGCACCAAAATTGTCAAGAAAAAAAAACTCTACAAAATTCCAACTGCCGGGTGGTAAAATAAATAAAAAAATGCCGAACGAGTTTCAACTTAAGTAGAACTAGCAAACATGTCTCCTCGAAGTGCATTGCTGCAGGCTGAATTTTAGCTGGATTAAACAACAGGTATCGACTCATGGTTCTGTAATTAAGTAGGGCTATGTAGAAACATGAACCATAGCCACTTCCTTCTTGTGTACGTTGTTCATTAAAAAGTTCTCTCTGAAAAACTCATTTTAAAAAATGGAACAGAAAACCCTTCGTGTTTGGAATACTATTGTTATCCTTACAACAATGGTTGGGATGCAACGCACTAAGTGCGCCAGTAAACTGCATTTGTGACAAAAGATCCTGTTGCAAAACATACACTAACGATGGCAACAATAACAACAATAACAATAATAATAACAATCCCCCACTCCAAACACCCCTTTCGATTCTTGCATCTTCTAACAATTTCTATTAGACATCAAGTCCTGCATGTGCATTACCATCGTAGGTGAGTAACTTGAATATACGAAAATTCGGCATGTGCCCAAACCAAATATTTAGCTCAGGAAACCTCGTGAATTATTCTACCTGAAATCAAAGCAGCACATATATTGGCTTTTGATCCACCTCGTAATTATAAGCCTTTGTCATCAGTTTAAGGAGACCATGCGTTTGGGCAGATTATTCCAAGCTGGTCCCATCTCCCCTTGCAGATTTTGGACTAACAAGAAATTATCTGACACAAAGTGAGGGTTCAACTTTATACCCAATTGCAACTTCACGGAGATGTTACAACCCAATTAGTAATAGATTACTAACAGGGGTCAGAACATGCCATTGAGTATGTCCCATTGTGGTAGTAGTAGTAGAAAAAGGAGACAATGAATGTCCTCAGATGCGACCCACTTTACAATAGTTTTGCGACCTAATAAAAAAAACAACAAAAAATTTAAAGATTAGGCGATGCAATTGAATCTCCCCGAAAGAATACACAAGATTCAAATATAATCTTTCCGAAAATAAGCCACTCCTTGAAAAACCAGGAACCATCGAAAAGAGTTTGCTGTTACACAATTTCATTCCCTATCAGATTGTTGACAATAGTCGAATAAATAATGTAAAATCTCTTAAAATAAACAACTTATAAAAAAACTTATTAAGTAAAAATAAACAAAATCACAAGAATGAAAACAAATAAACAATCAATCAAAATACACTCGTCAAATAAAATCATCCAAAAATCAACTTGCGTCCTCTCTTTGTCTCCTCTACTCCTCATCACCATCTTCCACACATATACCATTTATTATCTTTCCTTTGCGAAGCAACAACTCTGCCAATTTCTCCCCAAGATCAACAGACTGTGAACCCAATTTATTTCTTTGCAAGCAACCCTCTTTGAGCCATTTACGAACCAGAATCAATATTTCTGAAGTGCCTTCAAAATCATCAACAGGTCCTGGGATTATTGCATTAAGCATACTGACCAAGGCCGTGAATGTCAATAAACTAAATTTTCTGTTGGGTATTCTCAAATGTCTCAAAATTTCTGCTTCCTTGTCACTATCATCAAGGTTGTGATAGTAGGTTACTAAGGAAGACAATAGTACAATCACCTCTTCCTGTGAAACTAAACTCAAACTTTTAACAATTGATTCAAAATCAAGTTCCGATGACAATTCCTCTTCTTCTTCTCCATCCGAGTCCTCTTCCAACTCCTTACAGTCAGACTTAAACTTGTTCACTTGATATTCAACTTTATCTTTCAACAGTTGCACAAACGTCAAAGATTGGTTTGGATCAACAATAGTAACGAGTAATTGAAATTGCGGCCATATTGGTGATTTCTTATCAATAATCGACTCAACAATCTTCAAATCGGTTAGCACTTGGGTCGTATCCTCGTTCAAGTTTTCCAAGTAAGACAAATTCAATGCATGGATAATATCAATGATTCTCCATTGGACAACCAAATTGTAATAATCACCGACGGTGTGTCGATACGCTTCAATGTATTTGGCATCTTGTCCATCTTCAACACCAGAATTAATATACTTACCTGTTACCACATTACTCAATCTCTTCATTAAAGTTTCGCTAGTAAACATGGAAGGTCCATCAATTTTACCAATCAACTGACTTAATCTGATCAATGCCTTGCTGCTGCCACGGTAATCAAGGTTCATAATCAATCCACCCTTCATACTCAAAAAATGATTCAATACCGGTGACAACCTTTCAAACTTGTTCTTCAACAAGGTGCCAATCAACAACATCAAAAATGTATTTTCAAAATTGGATTCACATGAAGACAACTCAACATAATCCCAAATCAATTGATTCCAGTTGTTGCCTCCTCTCAAGTTGGCAATGACCCTTGTACGACGTTGCTCAGATAACTTTTTAGGCACCTTCATGTATAACGAAACAAAAAGACAATCGAGTAAAGTGCTGGACTCACTGGTAACTCTCACCTCTTTACCATTAGGCTTGTTGACAAAGCTTTGCACCATTGGATAAAACACTGAAAATAAACTTCCTAAAACCAACAACAATTTCGTCAATGTCCATAACTGAATCATAACTGGCGATGGATTCAAGAATGCGCTTGGGAACAAGTACGAAGAAAATGGCAACGCACTTAAACTCCTAAAGTCGTTCTCACCTGAACCACCAAACAACGAAGTAGCCATAACGGTTGCCATGCCTCCCAACAAGTACCTATTGGGCTTATTCGAAATCTCTTGCTGCGATTGTGATGGTGGATGTGGTGGTGGAGCTCCTGCTGCTGTTGGCTGTTGTTGTGGTGGTGATGGTTGCACTTGTTGATTTTGCATGTACGCTGGCTCATCATAACTCTGCAGGCTATTTGGTCTCATATTTCCATACATTTGTTGACTACCATCATAAGGTGAGCTCAGCATTTGACGTTGAGCTAATGGCATTTGAATCTGAGGACTCAAGTTAGCTTCTTGAAGAACCTTTTGCAAATAATCATTTTGATCCTTCAAAATAGCATTCTTTTGCTCCAAGTGTTTGATATATTCGGTAGCTTTAGTTAAAACACTAGCCTTGTTCAACTTTGATGCTGGTGTAATACCTTCTAAATCAGCCAAGGAAATATCAGCAGCACCAGCAGCAATTCTCAAAGCAGGCACGGCGTCTCTCAAAAGCAAAATCTTTGAGTTGATGTTGGTTCTGTACTTCTTTTCAATCATATTGTGTGAGCTCTTATCTTTGGTATTCTTTGGCTTTGCCACTTTAGATGTAGAACTTCTCTTGGTTTGCTTACGAGTAGGCTTCTCAGCTGCATGATTTTGGATTGACTCTGGTGAAGTATAGTCCGATGTTTCATTGGTGTGATTGGATAAAGGCGATATAGTCTCGCCATTGTAGGTGGCAATCGATGATGAGTGTGATCTTATCCTAGTACCATACAATGGTTGTTCAAACAGACCATCTTGAAACGTGGCTTGAGGTTGGTCGGGGTATGCTCCTAAATATTCGGGAAACCCTGCTTCTTCTCCATTAATTGACGATGGAGACAAGATTGAATTATTGTAGTTGACATTATTGAGATTGACGTTTGCCAAATCTGGTTTGTTGCCCAATACTCCCGATATAGACTTGAGGAAATCGTCAGTCTCGTCAAAATTGAAGCCTGATTGGGCCGCATTCATAGTATCAAGACCATTTCCATAAACATCACCCAAGATGTTGTTGTTTCCGTCATCAAGAAGATTCATATCGTTGCTTTGATCAAAAACTTTGGTGTCGTTATCTGGCCTGCCAGAACCAGCAAAGCTGGCATCTAACTGTGACATTGTTGAAGTGTTGTAGTTTGTGTGGGATAAACTGTGTCTTGATAAACTGCACTGGTTGGCTTTGGAGCTGAAAAAGAAATTAGTTTCTTTGCAAAAGCTTTATATGTTGTGTATTATATGTAAATATGACTTCCTTCCCTTGGATCCAACTTCTTCGCAAAAGAACAGAAAAGTTGTCAATAAAATGAAATATTTTTTGGCAAAACAAAAAAAATTTTAAAAAGGCACAAGTCCAATGAAACGTTATATGTATAAGAATAATATAATTTCTGCTTGTGAATTAATTGGAATGTATCAAAAGGTTTAGGCACTTTTGTTGTTACATTGAAACAGTGATTGTATATATTTCAATCTGTCTAGTATTAATTATTATATTATCTTTTTCTGGTGCTTGTTTGAAAAAAGAAAACAGAAAAAGATCATCCGATTTTTTGTGGTTTTGTGTGACGTGTATATTTTGTTAAGTACTGTGTTATGTAATACATAGTATCAATAATTTGTAATTATTATGTAATATTGTAGTCTTCTTATAGTAATATATGCGGCTTATTATGCAAAAGGGGGTTTTGTAATTTTCTCATAGAAGTGTGTAAATCATACCCTCGCCTGTATGCGGAACCAGTAAAAAACTCCCATATAAGGTAAATAAGGACCCATTCCGAAATTATCCATGCATCATCAAATACCATCCACGGAAATGTATTGGTCTTGGCTTTTGCCCTTTTCATATAACATAATATAAACCGCGCGGTACTAACCCTCTGCTTTATCCTGATTTGTCAGAGTGAGTCGGTCATTAAAATCCGGCGTGTAGACTTAGAACGATATCCTGGGTATTAAGACAGAGACTGGACTCTTTTTTCTTGAAAAGCAACACGGATATACCTGAAAATGCTCTGTGCACCGCCGTTAACATTTTAAAAACATTACACAGAATGCTCGACTCCGTCATTGTGTGATCATTCCGTCTCTTCCACTTTTGGCAATGTACAGGTAAATTTTGCCGAGGTCCTCACTACCTAAGCAAAAAGGGTTACTTGTATCACAGGAAAATTAGCGACTTCGCGCCGCAAAATTCTATACGATATGCATTGAGGAAGAGTAAGTCCTATGTTTAATGTGCATGGTTAGGTTTCTCCACTTTTGCAGTATGCGATTGGTCACGGTAATACGAACTGGCCGTGGATGCAACATCTATTAGAGAGGCACAAAAGAGGAAGCTTAGCGGATATACAAATCGCTTAAACCCTTCACTATTATCCTCAATTCCACTATATATCTATATTGGCGGTAAACTTGTTCGACAAACTGGGCATTGTAATTTATACTTCATCCAACTCTCGAGACAATCGGCATGGAATATATGGTGACAGGGAGTGATCATATACTCCTTTTGCGCAGCGCCAGAATGGTGTTGAAGATTTTTCTTCTTTGAATCGCTCAAATCGTCGTCCTTCACTAATATCGGTAGAGTGACCTCCGTCATGCAAATCGGACACGTACATTCACAATCAACAAATTCTTCAGCTCCGCCCTCTGTATTAGACTCCAAAGTGGTTTGCGAGGATGTTTTTTGTTTGAAACTGGCCAATAAATCACTCGAAATTCTGCCTTCTTCCAAATCCTTCAAACTCAATATACGATGGTAATCATAAGCTTGTGGTAGCCATTTCTCATTGATCCAAAATCTAGCACCAAACCTATGTTGCAATACCAATGCCCCCAATTGAAGCAAGACCCAAATTGTAACTAAAAGACACAAGTATGGATCATATCTATGCTTAAACGGGTTCGCCTTGTATAATGCAAAATAGTAAATGGGTACGACTCTGATGATGCTACTTCCAATGATAAACTGCCACGTAAATGAATTCCTTCTGTTCTTCAATGTATTACGCAAAAACTGTGGCACCCAATAGGAATTTATAAACACCAAGCAAACATACTCAAATATTATTCTATACCTGCGTCTCCACTCAAAAGCGGAAAAGATGAGGAACATAGCAATGATGGACAATGTAAACCCTGAAGCAAATATCGAATTGCTGTATGAAGTTTCTTGCCAAGCCGTATTGGGTTCTGTCGTTGCTTGCTGCTCTTGTGCTTGATCTTGTTGCTGCTGAGCAGGTGGATTGGCTACAGGCAAAAGAGGGCCCTCTGCCGGCTCCTCAACTGGTTGAGCTGTAGGAGTAGCATTCGGCGAAGGTTCTTGTCTTGACCCTCTCATAATCTCCCACCATGTAGTTCCACGTTCATTGGCCTGTGTTGTCAACACATTAACCAAAAATCTCATTTCAAATACGCCACACAGAATGAATGCAATAGTAGCGACACATGCTAGAAGCAAATACAAATCACTAGCAATCGTCGACAACAACAACGACATAATAGCCAATAAGGAATCCTCAAAGCCGAAAAAGTACAAAGTTTTGCTTGATATCACAGACAACTGTCCCGGAGTTCTTGCTGCATTCACTTGATTGAAAATGAGGTACAACTGGAGCGAAACCAACACCAAGAGACCAGTCAATATATGTCTCACTTGTTTGTACCAAACCTCAACTTTTTCCCCGCTGAACGGAGTTTGCGACTTGTTTGTTAAAACAATCCCACAATTAGGCGAGTAGATAACAAAATCTTTGACAGACAACTGGGGTAATGTCTCAGGTAAAGGTTTCCCACTTGGGTTTTTCAACTCGGCATCAATATATCTCAATTCATCATGAGTAAAGTTAGTCTTGTTAAATTGCATAAATGCAACCATCTCGCATTGGTCAAATGCCTTCAAAATGGAAGCATTCATATCGTCCAAAGATAACGTTTTATCCTCTTGCATGCTGTTGTATTGACTCACTAATTTCTTTGCAATTGAAAAGTTATCTTCATTCATCGTTAAATGGCTCAACCCATACGACCCATAAAACTTGGCTGAATTTGATGTGGCTACCAACGCGCCAGTGTTCTGGTAGTATACTGCATCCATTTCGATCGTATAATCGTTAACTTCTTGATAATCTTTCAAGTTTAAATCAATCCTCACAACAACTGCATCGCTAACGTGGTCGCTCTTATTAGACACGTGAAATTTAGGCTCGTTGAAATTATATTGAAACGCTCTAATACCCACCGAAATCAATCCGGGGCTAGTGATATTTCCAATTTTGGGTGTTTCATCCTTCTCCTCTTTCTTTGCTTCTTGTTCTGTAGTTGCTCCTTCTAATCCCATATCTTCGTTACTTGTCCTCTCATTGTAATACTTTTTTAAATACTTTGGTATTTTCTGTTTCACTGGCTGTACGTGAGATTCAACGGGCACAAACTCGCCATGTGCACTACCGGATATATTCAACATGTAAGCTTTACCATTGTTCCTTTCCACTCTGTCCTTTCCCCAAAAATGCTTTACCATATCAATTACTTCATTAGGTAAGATCGAATATCTTTGATCCTCAATCCAAGGATCATCCTTACTGAACTTGTGCACGGGCCAATCAGCTACGGACTTATGATTGAGATAGTCGTCATATGAGAGCTGGTACCCCGTGATGTTTCCGTAGCCCAGGTAATACTCCGAGCTGTTTAGCATCTGCAGCGCCTGACTGGCTTGTGATTGGAACGTTGCTAATGTTTCTCTCTCAATGTCTGAGCGAGGTTCCTCATTCCCAGACGGTAGGGAGAGGAATATGAACATGACTATAAAAAATATTATAGTTCCCCTGTCCATTGCCATCTTGGTGTTGTCTCCTGTTGCTATTCTGTTGTGGTCTTGTGTGTCAAAGGAAAAGTACAGAGTGTAGCGAGGTAGAAGATGTTTTGTGGAATTTTTGCCCTTGTATATTTTTGCGCTACCGTGTGTCTAGCCCTCGGCCCATTCAACAGCTAGTTCACTATACCTCATAGTTTCAGCACTATACTTTCTACACTTATAAAGCTTACAAGGTAACGAATCACATACTCTCTATTTTTGCTTTTCGCTAAAACTTTGATAAGAAAGGTGATATAAAATTGCTAAAATAATTAAATAAAATTAATAAACGTGAAGAAAAGGTTTTTGTTTTAGGTATCAACTATTCAAGGCCAGAACATGATTTCAAAGTATGTATCCACAAATTCAGACCACTTGAACCGATTATAAAAATAAGCAACTTATCTGGAATAATAAAGAAGAACCGAGCGATATTTGACTTTTAGGCAACATCGCATTTGGTAAGCACGCAAATTATTGTAACTTCCATTTCTTACACTTCTAGTGGGAAGGGAAATTATGAGTAGCCTCTAACTGCCTGCAATTTACAAGCTCATAATTATAATAACAAGTATCCGGCAACAGCGATAAATGTGAATAAACCAGCATTCATTTCTGTGGCCCCCAAACGGTTAGCAGCATTGGCAACTTGTGAGACTGCAGGTTGCTCAGTAGAAGCAGCACCGGAAGCGGTGACAACAGTGTTTTGAGTAGTGGTGACAACTGATGCTCCAGCATTCTTCAAAAATCCATATGTACCGTTCAAAGACGAAGATGAAGATGTAACTTGGTGAGTAGAGCTTGCAGTGGCTGTGGTAGTACCATTTTGTTTAGGAGAGGTAGTAGTAGTCTCTTCACAGTCGTCTGAGTCATCATCATCATCGCCACTTGAGCTGCTACTCGAGCTGCTACTTGAGCTGCTACTTGAGCTGCTACTTTCGTCTTCACAGTCTTCATCATCGTCATCATCGTCTTCGTCGTCGTCACAATTTTCTGTTGTAGTTGATGTCAGTGTCGAAGTGTAGGTGTAGTCGTCATCATCACTGTCGTAACCGTCTTCACCTGGGCAAACAATCTCGGTTGGGCTCAACCCTGAGAGGTCAGTTGAACTTGAGCCTGAGGAGCCTGAGGAGCCTGAGGAGCCTGAGGAGCCTGAGGAGCCTGAGGAGCCTGAGGAGCCTGAGGAGCCTGAGGAGCCTGATGAACCTGATGAACCTGATGAACCTGATGAACCTGATGAACCTGATGAACCTGATGAGCCAGATGAGCCAGATGAGCCCGATGAGCCACTTGTACTTGTTGAAACTGCTGCCACTGTGGTTGAAGTACAGTCTTCATCGCCCTCTTCAATCCATTCCCAGTCGTCATCATCTCCTGATGAGCCACTAGAACTACCAGAGCCACTTGATCCGCTTGATCCACTAGAGCTAGTTGATCCACTGTTAACATAATCATCATCATTGTCATCATGTGGGTAAACGGTTTGAGTAACAACAACGGTAACAGTGGTGGTTGAAATTTGTCCACCGGGAGCAACGGTTGTACATGGAACCACAGTAGTCACAGTATAGTAAACCGTTTCTTCGCATTCTTCTGGTTGTTGAGTGACATAAGTGGTAAATGTTTGACCAGCTCCAGTGTATGTGAGTGTGACTGTTTGAGCATCGGTCACAGTAGTACCACTAGTGACTGTAGAAACAGGGTCCTTTGTTTGACGGGTAGTAGTAACACCAGTTGTTCCACCGTTGGTTGGATCATTTGTAGTGGTTTCGCAATCAGTTTCATCATCATCTTCTTCACTTGATCCGGAAGTGGTAGTTGTCTTCGCTGTTGTAGTTGGATCAGCTGTTCCAGTTTGATTAGCAGTTGTGGTTTGATCAGTTGTTCCTCCGTTTCCACCATTTGTAGTAGGATCTTGAGTAGTGGTTTCACAGTCAGTTTCATCATCATCTTCTTCACTTGATCCGGAAGTGGTGGTTGAAACACCAGCAATGGAGGAGTTGTTTCCAAGCAATGAGCTCAAGAAGTTACCAGATGTAGTAGCAGTGGTGGTTGGTGTAGTATTACCTCTTGTTGTAGTTGGGACGACGTTGGTATTTGAGGCTACAGAACTGGTTGTTTCGTCTTCACACTCTTCATCGTCGTCATCTGGTTCAGATGAGCTAGAGCTAGAGCTCTGAGAACCAGTTGAAGATGGCAGTAAATTACCGATAATACTTGAAAGGAAATTCCCTCCGCTCGAAGTGGTTGAATTTGGACTTAATGAAGATTGACTACCACTCAATGTTGAGACAGTAGCATCCAAACTATGTGATAACGATGTCGACTCACCAGCAAGGGATTGAGGGTTACTTGAAGTTGATGATGCGCCAGGTAATATATTTGACAAAATTGAGCTAAGACCTCCTTGAGATGATGGTGAAGCTGAGTCTGATGTAGCTGGATCAGATGAAGTTGGACTGGCGCTAGCTGTGTTGGAAGCAGTTGGAGTTGTTGCTGAAGGTGTAGTAGATTCGTCTTCACAATCCTCTTCGTCATCTTCTTCAGAAGCGGCTGACGATGTTCCAGAACCTCCACTGGTAGTTGCTGCTACTGTTGCAGCTGCTGCTGATGCTGAATTGGCAGCAGCTGTAGCTGTATTTCCAGTAATTCCGTTTATTATATCATTGAAAAAGCCTCTCTTCTGTTGGTGTACTTCCTCCGCATTGGCAAAAGCCATCAAAGCCAAACAAATTGAAGTTAACGTTGACACTTGCATTTTCAACCTTTCAAAATTCTGACTTGTAGTTCTAACGTTAACGAAAGTATGAAATGAGAGTCAATTGCTGATGGATTAACAAAGATGAGGTGAAAGATTTTCCAAGGGCCAGGAAAAAAAAGTTATGAATAATTGATTTCTTGAACAAACTATACTTTCTTATTAGTTATAAATGAAACATTTAGGGCCCTGGATCTCATGGTTAGTTGTCAAGACATTATTAACTTGTTTTGGTTGTAAAGGATTTTGGGGAACACACTCTTTTCTCAATTCGGTAAATTTTGCAGCCTTAGATTTTGTGTTAAATTTAGTGCGGTACTGCCTATAAGCAGAAAATAATATTTTTGTTGTTGCGTATTGATGTGTGGGTGTGAATTAATTTCCTCTTTGGGAAGTAAAATTAAAAATGTATAGAAGGGGAATTGGACACTACATTTTTTTCTTTTGTAGCACAAGCGACGAAGATCTCTTATTTGTTTATTGTCTCTTTCCTAACTTGGGGCTACAAACTAATAGTACTCGTCTATTTCAGTACTGCACTTCAGGCGTTGGTTAGTTGTAGGCATGTTGTACTATCCGACGTTGTTCAGTCAAAATTGAAAACGAATCCTTAGGAATGGTGCCGTGGCTGGTACTGGTGAATTGGTTTGATTGTTTGCTACAATCTCTTAGCTACCCAATCCTTAACATGTTCTTATCTAGCTCTCGTCACCAGATACAGTAATGCTCTTTGAGTTAGTGGGTCCTCATATTACCTGTAGTGTTTATTTTCTATTCTTCATCCTGCGTGTAGTGGTGTTATTATTGTAAGAAAAAATAAAAAAATATTTACTAAATTTGGTAAAGAAACTTTCGACTCCAAGGGGTTCTTTGTGTTCTTTTGTAAACTAATAGTTCTTAGATTCTTCTGTCAATAATGAAAAGCCCTCTTCTCCCTCTCTCACAATTACCCCGACTCGTCTAGGTTTTGTCCCATAGTTACGAGAAACTAATAATAGATGCAGCTGAGTATGTCGGGTTTATTAAAGGAATTTACTACAAAAGCGCTTAAGATGGAATTTGCGGTTCCATTTTACGGTTCCATTATGGAACCCTCTCTTTAATAGCCGATTTGTGGAGGTTTTTCCTTTCTTACGTGTATAACTTCACAGGCCAATAACAGACTTGGGAATAAACAGTAGCTAAACTATACTTTACTGGGTTATAGATTTGCGTAACAGCATATGATTACGACTATATATTGCATTTAACAAAAGAGGAAATAAATCTTTAAAGCCATCATTGTAACACGATGTCGTATATTAAAACAACGGACATAAATCGGCTAAACTCGAACATTTAAAGCCTGGTGAACTAAAAATCGGGTATTAATTACATCCTTACTTTTACCTTACCTTTCCAGGTTAAATAAGGTTAACGTAAGGCAAGTCAGACAAAGTTTCTGCTCTCTTTGCCTTTTGCGCAAATTCAGCTTTTCTTTTAGCAATGACTCTGTTGACACTCTTTCTAACGAGTTTCTTGATCTCCTTTTGTTCCGACAAGCTTCTCTTTAATGACCTCTTTGTTGCACTACATTGTCCTTTGCTAGCACCGTTTGAACCGCCAAAGATTGAACTGAATAATGTTGTGAAAACGTCGGAAATAAGATCTGAGAAGCTAAAGGACGATCCACTGCCACTCGATGAACTGGAAGAACCACCAAATAATGAGCTCAACAAGCTACTAAAGAATGATCCTGATGATCCACTTGACGAAGAACCTGAAGAATTGCTGTCGAATAAGTCATCAAAGATCTCACCAGCAAAACCCAATAACGAGCCAATAATACCCTCCCCAGAGAACAGGGTTGAATTTCCATCAAACAAGTCAGCAAAAATATCTTCTCCAAGTCCTATAATATCAGTGATGAAATCTCCGCTTCCTCCTGAACTAGAGCTCGATGAAGATGTAGAATTAGAAGAACCAAAAAGAGCGTCAAGTATGTCATCGATAAGTGAGCCAGTGCTGGATGATGATGAAGATGATGAAGCCGGACTAGTAGTGCTGGAGCCAGAACTGGAGCCAAACAAGTCGTCAAAGATATCACCGAGTAGAGAGCCACCGGTTGATGTAGACGTTTGTGATGTAGCAGTTGTGTTTCCTGAGCTTGAGCCAAAGAAGTCATCAATCAAGTCACCTAACGAACCACTTCCAGTTGAAGTTGAACCACTAGCTGTATTTGCAGTTGTAGTTGCTTTAGTTGCTGTAGTTGCTGTAGTGCCTGTGTTTCCTCCAAAGATGTCACCTAATAAACCATCGAGAAACCCTTCTGAGGTTGTCGTCGATTGGCCAGTAGATGTAGCAGAAAGTGCTTTGCTTGTAACACCGGTAGTTGCTGAACCTGAACCTGATCCAAAAAGATCGCCAAGCAAATTATTACTGGATCCTCCAGAAGTTTTAGATTGACCAGTCGAAGCACCAGTAGCTAACAAAGTTGGCTGGGTAGTAGCAGTTGTTCCTGTAGCAACTCCTGTAGTTGCTTTTCCGGTAGCTGTTCCTGTAGCAGTATTGGTATTTTGCAAACCAATTGAGCCAGCTGCACCACCCAAAGCGGTACCTGATGTACTTGCAGTTTGGACTGAGTTAAGGAAATTAGATAATTGTTCAGCGTTATCAATCGAAGCAGGAGCAGCAGCGGCCAAAGCAGCAGATAGTATGAGTGTGTTGATTCTCATGATTCAAGTTGTGTAAATTTGAAGTATAGCTAACAAATGGTCTTGGTTAAAAGGGTGTTTATTTCCAAAGAAAAGAATGAATAGAAGTGAGTATAAATCTAGGTTTGCCCAAATTTTTGATCTCAAGAGGAAGATCTATCGATGCTATATATATATATATATACCATCGCCATTATGGCAAAGCTGATCCCCTTTGCACTCTTTGTCAAAAGGTTGTTTTTGGTTTTGTTCGTGCTTATTTGATACTCATTTGGTCCCAAAAGATCAAAGAATTATCCTAATTGGGAAATTGTTGAAAGTTTGACAAAATCTGTAAGACAATCAAATATCGCGCTACCTGTTCCTAATTAGGCATGTCTATAAAAATATATATATATATATATGTAAACAGTTTGAGTAACGAACTTATTGTATTAGACATATAATGCAAGGGGAATGAGGCTTTTAGCCTTTCTTCTGAGTGTATGGGAATTTATTACCCGACTAGGTGATTAATCAAAGTGGTTCTTCCACAATGAGATGGTTAATGTAATAGTGAAGCTCACAATCACCTATTGTTTTGACTAAGGCTGTGATGGTAGCGGATCTTTGAGGAAGTTCCGCATCCGCATTAAAAATGAATTACTACAAAGATGTTGTTTTTCCCAACAGTCTCAACTTCTTAAATAGAGTAAACAGTAGCTCCAGTACAAAAATTCCCTTCAATATTAGATGGCTATGTCGTTTTCATCCTATTCACAATCTGAGAAGCTTGTGCTTCTCCTGAAGTAAGCCACTATATTTATCCAAAAGCCTTTTAAGAATCCATAGTGACACATCGTTGATGCTTAATGGTGCATGTCTTGGCGGGCTTTGCTTCAATCACCTTCGCAATTTCTTTCCAAGGCTTATTCTGTATGCAGGATGGATTTTTTGATGAAGAAAAAAAAACCAAATCGTTAGAATCATTCCAATGAGAAGCCCCTCCACACAAGGACATTCCCCACCAGAATCGATCAAAAGCCTAGCCATAAAAAATGAGACCTTCATTAGTACTTCGAGTAAGACCACGTCGTCCAGAACGTCCAAACCAAACCCCGCTACTCCCTCCTTTGAAATTATACCGTGCCATACTACGAGCTCATGTACATAAGTTACCTCAAGAATTGCGTTATTTAGGTGATCAATACGTGAAAAAGGAGTTTAAAGATCATAAAAAGATTGACAATCCTTTGCATGTAGTTGGGTTCTTAACTGAATGGCAGGATTATTTAAAACAGGTTGATGGGGGGAAATGGCTTGATGGGAAATTGAGCAAAACAGAGTTGGATAAGATGACTCCTGAGCAAGTGGGCCAATTGTATGAATTGATGCAAGCAACAAAGAAAATAGGTGAGGACGAAGTGCTGGAATGAGATAAGGGAGAAAGTAGAGGCAAATAGGAAGTAGAACAATAGAACTTCCAACAGTACAGTCTAAAGATTTTATTAAAATGTCAGGTCGTATTTATCGTAAACAAAGATTATCTCCTCTCACCACCTCTATTATAATCCTTTCCCGTAGTTGCCTGATGCAAAGAAGTCAAAAATGATTTTGACAATGTTTTCCAAAGCTTCCAACCAAACCTTCAACTGTTCAGCAACTTTAGCTTGGTCAGCTCCCAACTTGGCAAAGAAATCCTTTCTATAAGGACATGCTTGCATGGCCAATTTGAAAACTGGCTTAACTAACATACCATGGTACTTGGACAACGTTTTACCGTATGCATCAGTGAATGTTGCTGTCAACTCTTTTGTCGGTTGGTCAACTGTTTCTCTCATTGCTTGGGCAGTGAATTGTAAACCTCGTGATAACCACAATAAACCTTGCGTGGCAGTTTTAGTCTTGGTTTTCGATTCAGTGAGAACCAAATCCTGTAAAGTGGATGAATTCACTGGGTCTTCTAATAACTTCTTGTGGATCTTGGCTATGTTACCATTCATATCATTTTTAACCACGACAAATGCAGTAGATCCCAACAAGTCAAATAACTTAACAAGTGATTCGGAGGCTTGTAAGAAATCGGAGGTGTCGATTTTGCCGTCGGTGATCTTCACGTCGGCAAATGACTTTTGCATTTCATCAAAGAATGTGGACATGTTGGAAAGTGGTTATAGTTAGGGTAGATCTTTGCTAGTGGAGTAATATGAAAAGATTTAAGCTGTGTGTGTTTTTTTGCTGGTGGTGGGAATGTTGACGAATTTTTGATTCTCCATTCATTTCTGTGTTGAAGAAAAAAAGAAATTACTATAACGCGTACGACTACAACGAGGCTGTAACCAATGATACAAATTAAGAATTAAAAAGGTATATTATAATGGATACACAGACGATGACATCAAGGCACAAATTCTATAAGGGGAAGGCCTTACCATTCGAGTTTATCAGCCCATTTGACTCCTTTGTTCTTTGTTAAAGGCTTACTACTATCTTCTCCGTCAACTAGGGTTGAAGATTGAGACACAATCTCTACTCCAGCATCACGTGCTGCACTTTTGGCGTGTTGTTTCTTGAGCCTTGCTTGATAATCTTTAAACTCCTTTTCTGAATAAAATCCAGTTCGTACGCCCTTTCTTGCTTTATCTAGTTTGAAATTAAACATTCGTATTATTGCCATTTGATGAGCATCATTAGAGTTTGTAGGTATTTGCACAACTTCATTTTCATGTTCAGGAAAAGGTAGTGATTCATTAGTGCACCCATTAAGTTCAGTAGCGAAATCTGTTGCTTGATTAACTAATCCTGTCAGTGACTCAATAAGGTAAACTTTCGCCTCCTCAATGCTAAGACAAGATTTTGATGGCATAAGGGATTGGTGTCTTGGTTCGCATGGGCCTCCTGAAGGAGGAGGAGATGGCCTGGTGGCAACTTTAGCTGATTGGTTTTTGAATGGCAGGAGCGCTTTTCTCTGAATATTGTTGGTTTCAACCAATGGTAGACTTTTACGTCTACTCAAAACAGGTGTCTTTTTCGTCACTTTGTAAGGTTTATTTAAATTTTCCTTGTTATCATTATTATGTATTCTAAAGTACTCGCTTAATTCGGGATTGATTTCATCAATAGGTCGTTTAAATCGATTATTGAACACTCTGGTCCTGGTCACGTCATCCAACTCAAAGTTGACTTCTTCCATCTGGTTCCATTCCACGCAGTTGAGAAACTTTTGGTCTGGCGGTATCACTCTATAATCGCTTAAATTCCGTATAGTATTGCTTCGCCGTTGTTTGACAATGAAATTGTTTGTAGCGTCAAATAGCTCATTTGTATATCGATTAGTGCTATTCTTGTTTGGTGGAAGGCATATTCGCATGTTGTCCAAGTGCGGTGGTGCTGATTTGGGCCTTGCTGGTATCTGGGTATGATCGAGTTGTTGTTGCTGTTGTTTGAAATCCGCAAGCGGTAGAAGATCGTAATCGATTTCATCAATTTCATCAATTTCATCAATCAATTCATCAATCAATTCATCATCTTCCAGCAGTGACAAAAGTGTTCTTGTCATTATAAGTGGTTATTGTAGTATCTAGAGTCTATAGCTGTAACTAGCTGATGCTAGTCCTCTTTTCCAATTTGTTATGGGATGATGAATGGTGATTGTAATTCCTTTTTCTTTTTTTTTTGTATCAGAAGACGTTTGTAAAGTTTTTGTTTACGTTACAACCAAATAAGGCAATTATATAACGAGAAAGCTAGTAACTTTGCTTCAGTCAACAAAGGCATGTTTATTAGGCTCATAACAAGTCACTAGACACAGATTGGAGAATCTATACTCAATCGCTGCTCTACACATGTATTGTACTAGCTCCAGTTATTCATAGCGTCATGCTCCACCCTCTCTTTTTCTAGGTAACCTCCTTCATTAATTCGAAAGAAAAAAAAAAATACTCTAATTTACTTGCTATAAAACTCTTTCATCCTCACAGGTCCTACATGTCTTATGCGCTCTAAACGGCCCACATGACCCACTAAATAGATCCCACTACAACCCACTCGCCACGCCAGCCAACCGTAAACAATAATGAGACCACCACCAAACTCAATCCATGAATACTTGTATCGACTACTAATCGACTCCCCTGGCTTCAATAGATGGGTGAGTAAAATCCACGCAAGAATTAACCGTATCTCATATGACCATTATCCAGACTTGTCCCAAGTTAAAGAGATTGATGCTCATAATTTTAAACCTAGCAATTTACAGAAGATGAATGCGTTTAGGAAAATCTGGGTACAAGAATTGAAAGACAGTTTTAAATTTTGGTAGAAGAGGGTGATTTAGTCAAGAGTATATAGGGTGATAGACCTGCAGTTTATGGATCTATCTGCGGTTCTAATAGGTGAATTGAAATGTGTGCATTAAAAGGAAAGGATACTACATATTAAAAATCAAAAAACTATAAACTACGGTAATATATATTTGCTGTTGCTGTTTTATTTTTGAAACACTTCCTTGGGATCAGCCAAACTCCTTCGGCTAACCATCGCCACATCATCCAGCAACGCCGTAATCAATTGATTATTCGATCCATATTTGAAATTATCAGCAACAACATCCTGTTTATATCTTTTAACGACATAAGGCACAGGATCATTTGTCAAAACCTTCAGCAAAGACCATGTAATTATATAATTATCAGTCGATGAAATTATCGCAGTCTCCTTTTTATCTAAACCAGTATTGAAATATGCCCGAGAAAATTGTAATTCCTTCTTGTGATTGGCATTGTTGATGTAAGCTTCATGTTCGGGTAAAAGACGCAATCTCCTTGGTGTTGGTTTCTTGTCTTTATCAAAGTAAGCCGTGAATCCCGACTTACCTGCATTTTTCTGACCACTTGAAATTGCGGTATCAATTAACAAGATGTATGTTTTGCAAGTGGCCAAGATCCATCTACCATCTTTAGAAACATCAATGCCGACAATAGGATCTCCCAAAGTAGGCAAAGCCGTTTTGGCATTTACACCTAGTCGATCAAATAATCGAATATCACCATTACCTGAACCTAAAGCAATGTGGCCGCCTTCGGTGGTAGCTAATGTCTGGAATTGATTATTTGTGGTTTTATACTGTTTGAAAGTTTGATCATTAACCAATTTGATGCCTCTCAATCTAGGATCAATTTGGAAAAGCCCATTGGCAGAAATACCAGTCAATGTTTGTTGATTTGTCAATTGTGCAAATTTGGAGCTAGGAGCATACGACTTAACCAGTACATTATCGGAGATCTTCCATTCTTCGACAATTTTGCCTCGATTAAGATCCATCTTGTAAAGAGATTTATCATTGACATCGGGATTGGACAAAATTAAAAATTGATCTTCTTGGTGAAGCAACATCTTTTGTGGATTGAAATTGTGTCCCTTCAAATCGGTGACATTATTGATTGTTGTTTGGAAATTTAATGATTTGTCGCCTTGACTAAAGACTCCAATTTTATCACCACGAGCCACATAAGCACGATCTTTGTATCCAACACTCAAATAAGTGTTTTTGTCTTTTTTGCCAAAGTTTTGCAACTTCTCATTAAAGTCCTTTGCTGATTTATTATCCGATTCCGTATCTCCATCTTCTTCTTCGTCTTCTTCTTCGTCTTCTTCTTCGTCTTCTTCTTCCTCCTCTTCTTCTTCTTCAACTTCATCTTTATTGTCCAAATCCAAGTTTGAAAATGCATCAACAAAATACTCATCCTCTCCTTTATCCGCTCCAAACTTCTTCTTATTCAAAGTCTCATACATAGAAATAACAAACTTGTTTTGAAATTGAACCAAATCATTAAATTCGAGGAATTTCAACAACCACGAGTTTGCAACTATTTCACCCTCTTTAAATGTATAATGATTGAAAATAAACGAGATATGTTCATAATTAAAAGTTGGATTCATATTCTTGCTCACTGTTGCATTAATGGTTAACCCGTCACTTGAGGTGATGTACAACGTATGTTCCCATTTGCTCAAATCGATCAATTTCAATTCAACCGAGCTGCTTTTCAAAACAAATGAAGCCGTTGTTGAATCATACAAATGCAAGGCAAACTTTTTTGTTGAATAAACAACGTCACCCTTGGGCGATGTTGGTTTCTCGTTATCACTAGTTCCCGTACTGGAGCTGTTTATATCTTCCGTATCCACAAACAAATCACCTGCATCATGATCCTTCTTCAGTAGCTTGGCATCTTTAAAATCCGATTCATCTTCAGTGTGGTCCGAATCTGTCTCCTCTTCGTACTCCAAGTCATCAAAATTCAACAATTCCAGTTTAGGATTATGAATAAACTCTTTCAACAGGTTGACATCATTAATCCTGATTGAGCTTTCATGATACTTCTGCTCATATAAGCACTTGTAAATTGTCATCATAAATGATTCAAAGTCATTGTTTCTTATATCATCACTAACAATAAATTCAAATTTATCACCTAAATCTCCATTCAAATCCTTCCAAGCAATAGCTCTTGAGCTTCCATCAGATGCAATATCTTTACGGAAAAATCTGAGATCCTCAGTTATAGGAAACACCCACTCGTCTTTTGATGAATGTCTTGAGTCGTATTTAGCATTTGGCAGAACAATAGATGAATTTACCTCAATCTCATCTTCCTCATCTTCATCGTACTCATCATCGGAATAGTTGGAGTTGCTACTGAATTCACGTTCTCCTTCTTGGTACACCTTTGTTATACACAATTGATAGAAAAATGGTGTTGTTGTTTGTTTAATCGAGGCGTAGGCGTCATTATACAAGCATTCGATTTCTCCTTTTGGTGATTGTTTTGATCGCGTTAGGAATAATTTTCCTGATGGAAGCGAAGCAACTTCATCAGTAGATGTAGCTCCTATGAATTTTTTAATAAAATTCATGGCCAATAATGGAGCTCACTCGTTGGTTGCTAAAGGATGGAGATCCCTTAGACGACATAGAATTAAGGTGTAAACAAAAAAAAGTAAAACAAAGAAACCACAAAATGGAAAGACTATTATCGTGTACTTTGGATAAATTTTCGGAGCCTTTAGACGAGTAGGGGGCTGGGGTGGTTCACGTAATTTAGGTAGTGCCTGCTAACTGGAGTTTGATAGAGGAAGTAGAATATCAAGAGCGACAAGGAACACTTCGTTGCAAGACTTACTGAAAAGTAACACCAATCCAGGATCATTATCATGATACTCTTTTATTAATACATACCAACAACTAAACTCCCCCCCCCCTTCAATCAGACAGATTTGGACGACGATAAAGCAAAAATCCAGACTTGACTCCCACTTTCGTATACAACAACTGAGCCCGATGATTTTCAAACTGAGTAGACCAATAACACTTCTCACATTTCAACCGATCAGCTTCATCATATACGGCTTCGATCAACTTCCTCCCCACTCCATGTAATCTATTATCAGCACAAACAAATAAATCATTCAAGTATAAAGCGTCATTAATAGTCCAGGTATTACGATGAGTTAAATAATTGGCAAAGCCAATGATGATATCCGGCGATTTGGGATCAATGGCAACTAACGAGTAAACTGGTTCATTAGGGTCAAGGAAACGTGCAAATGTTGTTTCGGAAATTTCTGGCGTAATTTTATGTAACGATTTATAAAATTCAATGTAACCTCCTGGGCCAGTCCAAAGATTTAACCATTGTTGTTTATCTTTTGCTTCAATTGGTCTAATAATTACTGACATTGTTTGATACTGTGGATTATTAGTTTATTTCAAAAAAGGGGGTAAGTGTCAGATGTACTTATATATGTAATCGCGTGGTGCGCCATGACTCAATTAAGAAGTTTGTCCTCGCCCCACCACCCCAGAAAACCAAACTTCGCGCTAAGCATTTCCTAATCGGGGAACGAGTAAATTCACAGAAATCGTTTTTTTGCTAAAGAGGAGACTCAAGTCCGATTTTTGCGCTTAGCGATAAGAGAGAAAAGCGTTGTGTGCGGCGGGGGGAAGGCAATGAGGGGAAGTGCCGATAAGTTCATCCATAGTCCAAGATAAGACATCCCAACCACTGATAAGTACAGCATAATCTTTTGCTGCGATAACCGCTTGTGATTCCGCATGATTAAATTAACCTTCAAGTTTGAGTTTATTATTGATTGGTTCAACTTGGTGAAACTTCAATGAATTCATACAAAAATACATGGCTCTTTCCACCTTCTACAGTAGAAGCTTACTGTATGTTTGTTTATTCATGGTATATTTGCACAATTTGAGACTTCCACCACTTAGCTACACCCTGAGAGACAACACTTGCGATGATTAATTTACAGACAAAAACAATTCTATGAACTTTGCAGTACATATGGAATCCCCATAGTTAAGTGCATCCGAGCCTCAGTACATTTCCCAATTTGGACCAAAAGAAAATACGTTTTGAATATGTTAACAAACAATCTCTTCAAATTTCTCAAACATGTGGTTTCGCACTGCGATGCCTCATATTATTTAAATTGTTTCGGGTAATTTCTTGCCTCTAACAACAGGTCAAAATGAAAAGTTTCAATGTCAGCTATATAGTTCTTCTTTTACTCAAAGATGAAATTTTGAATAAGCCGTGTTTTATATGTTAATATTATGCCATTGAATAAAATCATCATCTCTACTTCTGGTTAAATGACTCCGATATTAATGCTACTTATAATTTCAATAATATTATAATGCAAATGGCTCCATTATCTAAAATGATTTTGATAGATGCGAAAATGCTGTTCCATATTTTAAATGATATCCACCTTTTCCAAATCGCCTGAGTAACATTTCTCAATACAACCTTTTATCTTGATATTTTCCCCTCTTCCAAATTGATTGTGGGTCAAAACGCCTTAAAGGTCGTTGCCATATCCTCAAACTCTGATGTTTTTACTTTTGCTTTTGCTTTTGTTTTGGTTTTGGTTTTGGTTTTGGTTTTGGTTTTGGTTTTTGTGTTTGATGATTTCTAATTTTAGAAATGTCTTTCTGCTGTGCACCTGGTAGTATTAAATTGTGTAATTACCATTATTGAATCAATTATATTATCCTAATTCATTCGTTGACGGATGGATTGAAATATAACACAAAGCAAGGTTGCCATTTATTACACAAATACAGCCATTCGATAAGAACTCATAACCTTCAAACCATTTTACTTTTGTGCAACACTTGTGGTGCCTTACAAGAAATTTCCGCAATTCAATTACAAAGGACACATCCGATGTCAAATCATAACCATTTATACAGCACCTAAGAATTAATCAATTCATGGGAAACTTTTTGTGTTTACTTGACGTTGATGGTTTGTATACTGTTTGTAATATCATTGGTGAATAATACATGCCCATTGAATTTAGCCCATGAAATTTCACATTGCATAATGATTATGAGCTCTGCTCCTGATTACAAAACAATGCATTGGCGGTCTCAAAAGTAGCAAATTCGCATTTTGCTTTTGCATGAGCACCGGACCACCTTTACGTTTTTTCGTTTCTTCCTTTCTTTTTATTTTTTGAACTACCTTCCTCTATGGCGTATTATAAAGATAGCAAGTACTTGGGAAAATAGCTTGGTAAAGCTGCAATTATTTATATTTTTAATGCAGAAAAGCCATGCGCAATGTCATGTATGGCAGGGTGTACCTGTTAAGTAAAAACCTTTTTTGTTCAATTTTTATTTTGCCATAAAAATGGTTTTGAAATTGAGGCTAGTCTGTAATCGAAGCCAAGAAATAAAAACAGTTCAACTTTCTATCTTTGAGCGCGCTTTTCCAGTGGGTTTTTCGGTCAACAATACATGTATTACACTCAAATTGCTTCTTATTGTTCAATTCCCATTGTTCATTGACTCGAAATTAAGCATGGCATCATAACAAACACAACCACGGCACTGAAAATATTTCATTTGAAATTTTGTTGCGATATTTTATTGTACTTTGATACAAAGTATTGCCAGATAAGCAAAATCGTTGGTTATAATATTTGACACTAGTCGCTATGGATTACCCTCGTATGAAAATGCATTTGTAGTGTGAGAGATTGCTGAAATTTACTCATTTGTGAAGAAGAAACAACAACAGAAACCAAATATATAAATAGAGCAAGAAAAGAGCCACTTCTGTCCATGTTGATCTTTTCACAGACACTGAAAACTAAAGATGAAGTTTACTACATCTATCGTGGTGGCATTATTCGCTAGTGTTACAAGTGCTACTCCTATTGAAAAAAGACACAACAAATTTTTTGTACACCAAATTGAAAAGTATGACATTTCTGGGTCTGGTAAGAGGGATGAGCTGCTCAACTTTGATGATACTGGTATTAGATACACTGTTGATTTAGAAATTGGATCTAGTAAAGAAAAAGTTAAAGTCATGATTGACACTGGTAGTTGGCGCTTAAATATTCCTGGTCCAAATGCACCATGTCTTGGAACAGGAACATGTCCTGCTGGCAGTGTTTTCCACCCAGACAAGTCAACCACGTTCAAAAATCTGAGTATCTCAGCTGCTTCCTACTATGGAAGAGGTAAAACCTCTGTGATTGGGTATACAGTTCATGATGATCTTTTCCTTGACAATGGCGATAAGATCCCTCAGTTTGAATTTGACTTGGCTAATTACACAAGTTTTCAGATGGGCTGGTTTGGGGTTAGACATAGTACATATCCGAGCGAAAGTTATGTGTATGCTGCAAAAAAAGCTGGCTTGATTGACACCCCTGGGTTTTCGTTGTACTTGGGCTCCGACGAAAAAACAGGAACCTTTCTTGTTGGTGGGGTTGATAGGGCCAAATACGAAGGCGATTTCGCCTTTTTTGAGTCTGATTTTGTCATTCAAGGTAAATCCATCACCACTGGAAATGGAACGGTACTTCCATTGACAAATACAGTCGAGATAGACTCTGGTAATCCATATTTATCATTGGACAAAGATATTTTTGATGCGATTAATAAAGAAGTTGGAGCTAATGAGTATGGAGTTGCACCATGTGATCAAGTATTGAATACAGATAAAAGTTTAAAGGTTGACTTGGGAGATGTTACAATTGAAATTCCATATTCAGATTTGTATTTCGAAAAGTCCGATAAGCCGGGTTATTGTGATACCTACATCACTGATACTTATGAAACTGGTGGAGCCCAAAACCTTGGTCTCCCATTTATTAGACAAATTTATCTTACTAGTTCATTTGACTCAAAAAAACTTGGTATTGCACCGGTGAAATACACCGATGAGAGTGACATTGTTGATTTCTGGTTTTGAGTGGAGTCTGTAGTATAGAAATATAGATTCAAAACAATTGTTTTCCTGCAGTAAACAGCTAATGTCGACTAGAGTACAAAATTGAAGATAGCCTTTGTCTTTCCAATACCCTTTTAAAAAAACTCTGGCCTTTTAAAAAATTGTAAACTATGATGGTATCGTCTCCCGTTCCTTCTCTCTTGCTGTAATCCAGCTATGCTTAACATGAATGGAGATATATCCACGTGTTTGCACATTCTCCCTTCTTTTTGCATATCAAAGAAAGTCGTTTTCTTTACATTGCTGGTGTGGTTATGAGACCAATCGCACTGCAAATGTGATGGACGCACCGAACAATGGAAATCTTCCGTGTGTGTCTCCAATGACCAATGAATAAACAAATAGTATACAAACCAAGGTACAAATGAGGGACATTACGTCATTGCAAAGCATGGTGGACTAAAACAAAGTGTCCCCCATCAAGTGGTTATGAGAATCATTATACATTTCAACTACCTCAACTAGTTTACCCCACTTTACCCACCTTATAATCAGCAATGGGGTGACGGAAGGATGCATTGGTGCCAATGGCATAGCGTATCCAACAACAATAACGGTTATGACCCGTTGAGAGAGCAAGAATTGGTGACCACCACATAATCCACATGTTACTTCTGCTTCACGGTTTAACCCCCCCTTGAGCAACTACAGAATACGCTATTGACAGTTGCAGGAATGAACTATAAATAGACCAATTTCTGTACTTCTTTGTCAATTCAATTATCATCCATTTTACATTCAAAGCAACACATCCACAATAATGTTACCTTTACTCAAGACTACAGTGTTGGTTACATTACTTGCTGCTGTTACCAATGGTACTCCCATTGAAAAGAAACACGACAAATTTATTGTTCATGAGCTTGAAAGTGCTGAATTTAATTTACATGATAAGAGAACCACTTCCGAACTGCAATGGTTCTCTGACACTGGGGCAAGATGGTTTACAAAGTTAAAATTAGGTTCCTCGCAAGAACCTGTTAGAGTTACAGTTGATACAGGCAGTTATCGTTTGAACGTTCCTGTTCCTGGTGCAACTTGTTTAAAAAAGACATGCGCACCAGATGCAGTTTTCCATCCAGAAAATTCCTCCACGTTCAAAAACTTGACTAAAGGGTCTGATCTGACTTATAGTGGTGCAACTACAAAGAGTTTCAAGGCCAATGACGATCTCTACTTTGATAATGGTAAAAAAATTCCTGGCTTTGAATTTGATGTCAGTTATGAAAGTTCGGGTGATATTGGAGTCTTTGGTGTTGGTGATGGTGGAGATGCTAACTCAAACTATGTTTTTGCAGCCAAGCATGCTGGGTTGACAAACCGTGCCGGCTACTCAATTTATTTGGGATCAGAAAAAGATCAAGGTACATTACTTTTGGGTGGTATCGATAGGGCCAAGTATGAGGGTGAATTGGTTCTTTTCGATGCAGAGCAAAACATTAATGCGACATCAGTAATTACTGCAAGTGGTAAAGTTTTCCCATTTACGAAAAAAGTTGGATTTGATACTGGTAATGCTTGGGTTGCATTGGAGAGCCTGATTGTTGATGGAATATACAAAGAATTGGGTATTGATTCCCAAGGCTGGTTTGATTGTGATCGAGTTTTGAATACAACTGAGAGCTTCACATTTGATCTTGGACCAATCAACATCACCGTCCCATACTCAAGTTTCTTTTACAAACCATATCCAAATTACTCTGTGTGCGCTGGGCATATCTATAAAGCGCCAGATAATGCAGGTGCTCAAGGACTTGGACTTCCAATCCTTAGAGAAGTTTATTTTGTCAAGGATTTGGAAACCAAGCATATTGGTATTGCGCCAGTCAAACGTACTGACGATACTAATATTGTTGATTTTTGGTTCTAAATATAGGAAATATATCGAGTATTCGTAATCAAATTTTCTCAATTAACCGCGCCCCCTTCCCCCTTTGTAGAGATGTAATACAAAATAGCGCAAATGTTGTCTGCACTGTATCATTAATTGGTTCAATTTTGGTGCAACTGTACGGATCTCACCTTCTATAGCGGAAACGTGCTGTGTGTTTGCTTGTTCACGGTATATTTGCACAATTTGAGATTGCCAAAGCTTAACAATTGATTTAGAGACTAGAATCGTATTATGAACTTCACTGCAGTTATGGAGGCTATTGTGTGAGTAAAGGTTAGACTAAGCCAATGAAGTAAAAAAGGAGTGATGTCATCATCAGAAAGTGTGAGCATATGATTCAACCTAAAGGATTTCCTTCGCTATGACTCTTGAAACAGGATGCTTGCAGTGACTATCTCACATTGCATTTACGAGTTGAGTTATTCGATCTGATGGCACCCCTTTTCTAGATTTACGAACGATAGATACCCGAAAAATAGTACGTAATTAGAAGAAGAGAAAAGAGATGTAGACGTCATAGTAATCCATATATTTTTTGTTGTCCTATGTAAAATATATGCAGTATTATATTATATGTATTATGATATCATTGTTGAAAAGAAATGTTTCAGAATTTGATCTCATCTCATTGTTCCAAAAGGGGGAAGAGAAAAAGAAAAAGAAAAAAGAAACGAGCACGTGAACTTTGTTTCACAAAGATCTGAAAAAAAAAGAAGAAAACTGTTGCACAAACAACAATAAGAATTTAGTCAATCAACAAAGCGGTTGAAATGACACGAAACGACTAAACTGTTGTAATAGTGAGTAATATTGCAGTATGTATGTATGTATGTATGTATGTATATTACGTATGCATGTGTGAAGATTGACGAAAACTCAGCTAATAAGGGAGACAAACTGTATATAAAAAAAAAAGAAACAATACAGCACAAGCTTAGGTTAAAGTCATAGCCACGAGGATGAGATTGGCTCATAAGAACATGGAACAACGTATACTATATTCCACAAAGCTTAGTGAACAGTTACTAAATCTATAGCGAAAAGTGCACTAATTTGAAGGAGATAGGCACGATTAAACGAGATCAAAAATAACAGAAATATAACAGAGATGGAGAAATGATGTGTATGTAGTGGCTTGTCGCATAAAGCTCTTGACAGATTTCGCGACACCACATAATCTTTTAGCGATAACACCTGTGTAAAAAGAGGCTATAGGAGGATTTAACACCCCCTTTCACCTACCTTCCTATACATACTCCATGTGTATATGTGGCATTGCATAAGTATATAGTTCCTAAAATGAAAACTGCTACACGATCTACACGATACTGTGGCTAAACAACAATAAAGGATTTATGTCCAAATTTAAGAATAGCTTATCAATTCAAAACCTCTTTGTAAAGAATACATCGGCTATCGGTGATTACAAAGAAGTGGTGTAAACATATTCGTCAAAACACTGTGGTAATGGAAGATAACTCTTTTTCAAGGGGTTACGAGGCAGGGAAGGTTGGAAGAAAAGGGATAGGGAGAGAAATTGAAATAGACCCGCCTCTGTCCCTGTCTGTGGGTATACTTTTAACATCGGAGGAATGTTTCCTGCATATAACCAAAGCAGTTTTACAGTTCCACCGACCAAATGCCATACATTTGTTTGATCACACAAAACGTGTTTATGCATTTTGACATAAAGAAAGAAGGAAGAAAGAAGTAAAAAAACTATAATCTCTCCGAATTACAATACTTGCCAGCACATACAACTGAACAAAAAATGTTCCCATTGGGTACTAACCACTATCATTTTACTTTATTTTACTGTACTTCCTCAGAGTCCGATTATATGGGGTAAAAATGATCAACTAGTAGAGGCGGGGTGGGCAGAGTTGACTTCCTATTTTATTTATCTATTTTTTTTCTTTGCTTTATTATTCTACTATTAATAGAATTATGAATACACTTACTTTATTGCTTTATTGCTCTATCTGGGCCAGGGTTTTATCTCTCGACTTATCTATCTATCTATCTATATATCTTGTCCTATGGTGTGTATAGAGTGTAGTATGTCCTAAGGGGGTGTAATATATTTGTACGTAATACCAACGTGCCTAGTTGATTAGTAAATAAATAAAATAAAACAAAAATAAAAAAAAAAAAAGAAAAGATACACCCCCTGTTGTTGTATTTGTCTATTTTGTTTTAGATGTCCTCTACTACTGGCTTCAAATAAATAAAAAAAAAAAAGAAATTCAAATTTTATATTTTATTTTTATTTTTATTTTTATTTTATCAACAAAAAAAAATTTAATGACATTCCCTTTTCTAATAAAGTGTGGATGATCTAAAATCATATAAATATCTTTCAATATTCCCCATCCTTATCAATATCCTTCCTCCTTTCTTCTCCTTCTTCTACCTCTTATCAAACAACAAATAACAACCACTCTTAATCAATCGTTTTTACTCACAATCATGGATTTATCATCATACTACGCATACGAAAATATTGTCCCATCATTCAGATTGGATGGGAGATTGGCCATCTTGACTGGTGGTTCCGGTGGATTGGCCGCTATTGTCGCTAGAGCTTTGTTAGCACAAGGTGCCGATATTGCTCTTATTGATGTCAATTTGGAAAGAACCCAACAAGCAGCTAAGGAGATTTTGCTTTGGGGAGAAGAACAAATGAAGGGTAAAAATGAATCTCCTATTGGTCAAGTTTCTGCTTGGTCATGTAACATTGGTGATGCTGAATCAGTTGAATTGACTTTTAAGGCCATCAATGAACATCACGGCAAGATTTCCGATTTATTGATTAATTCAGCTGGATATGCTGAAAATTTCCCTGCTGAAGAATACCCAGCCAAGAATGCTGAATCGATAATGAAGGTTAATGGATTGGGTGCTTTCTACGTTTCACAATCATTTGCCAGACCTTTGATTGCTGCCAACAAGAAGGGTTCTATTATTCTTGTGGGATCGATGTCGGGTACAATTGTCAATGATCCTCAACCACAATGTATGTACAATATGTCAAAAGCTGGTGTCATACATCTAGTTCGTTCCTTGGCTTGTGAATGGGCTAAATACAATATCAGAGTCAACACCTTGAGTCCCGGTTACATCTTGACTCCATTGACGAGGAATGTCATTGCTGGTCATGCCGATATGAAGGCTGAATGGGAGAGCAAGATTCCAATGAAGCGTATGGCTGAGCCAAAAGAATTCGTTGGATCAATCTTGTACTTGGCCTCCGATTCCGCATCATCGTATACTACCGGTCACAATCTAGTGGTAGATGGTGGATACGAATGTTGGTAATTGGGACGCGTGGTGACGGAGGAAGAAGAATTAATAATAAGAACTGAAGAGGAGCATCAGATTTTTGTACATTAGTTAGGTATATTTTTTTTTTCAACTTTTAATAGATTATAACTTTTCTTGACTCGTTTCATTCGTGGTCTTCTTGACACTATATTCAGCTACTTTTTGTTGGCCAATTTGGTGTATACTCAACTTTTTAGTTTCTCCCGAAATATTCTCTACAAAGGTTGTAGCTAGTGCCCTAACTTAAGAAGTCTTTTAGTTTTTCAACTCATTATAATAACCATCAATAAACACAGTTATTGAAGTAATGTACCTTTCTTTGTGATTGGTTTTAGAGTTATTTATGTTGATAGGACTTACAAGATTTAGTGGTGACGTTACTGGTAGCGAATATATGCTTACGTAATTGATGCTTTTGTTCCTCGGCAATAGACTTGAAAAGTGTCGTGTGTTGAAATTTTGCGATACGACACGATTCTTCTGGTACATCATAGGCATAAAATTTTAAAATTGAGATTATCTAGCTACCACGATTTTTCCTAGGAAGATTATGCATGCCATTGTATTAACTGAGTTTTAAATATTCATCAGACAGCATTGGTTTAGTCTTATCAGTTTTTTAAAAAAAATTTTCATAATTTGTTCAGAAACATTAATTGCAAATGAATAGTTGGTTCAAGACAAAAGAGAGATTCAAATTTACATCAAATTTGATGCAAAAAAAATATTCATCGAAACAGTGAGTCTTATGTAACACTCCCAAATAAGATCATAAGAGGAAGTTATCATAGTTGTTGCACTTTACTTGCAAATGTAGCATAATTGTTTCTCCTTTTCTCGTTTTTCTACAAAGATATAACCCACCACTCAGTTTGGTTGCAAAACTCGGCTCCTTTGAAAATGATTACAGTGAAGATCGAGCTATGCAAAAAAAAAAGTTCTGGAACAGTTTAGATCTACTTACAAGATAATGCACTCAAGCCCAAGTGAGTCTGGATGGCAACCAAGTGATCAGTGAAGTGATTTCGAAATATTGTCATGGCTACTAAGCAAGACTCCAAAAGTATGTAGAACAATCTTCTCCTCCACTCCCCCCCCCCCCTCCCCCCAACAGCAAAATGGCAAAACAGTAAGTGGTGCATACTACAACAAAACCACATGACCAGGTATCTAATATGTAAGACTGTTGCAGAGCCACAAACCGTGTACTAAAGACACAATAAACGCGAGAGACATGCTAGGAATACACCAATAATTTTAACATAAGCGTGGTTTTTAATAGAGAAAGACGGATGCATTGCGAGATCGCGATGGAAAGAGGAGCAATAAAGAAGAGGTTTTTTGCCAATGTTCCACAAACGTTCGGGACTCTATATGCTACTATCGCGCGAGTGCGTTGCTTTTCCAAGGTTATTGTACAACTACAACTACAACCACAACTCCCGACAACGTCATCAACGTCACAAGTCTCGCAAAAACAATATTACACATAACTTTGTGTTGTTACAACACGCTGTGCATATAATTCTTTCAAATCACTTCGGATTGAATAACTTAGTAACGAGCGACAGCTACACCCATTCAAGAGTCAACTTCCATCATCAGTTTCTCTCTCTCATTTTTCCATATACACATAGCTTTTATTGGTCGAATGCGTGATTGTTTATATTTTGATCCAATCAAGTAACAACACACAACTAAAAAGAAACCAATCGTGACACAATAACGCGCTTTTTCTTTTCTATTTTTTTGGGTTAATAATTTCAACCTTTGGTTAGACTAACCCTGCTGTTGCTATGTCGTCTTGGAAAAGGAGAAGAGGAAGATGTACGGCTCCAAAGCATTACGTGATCTCTTGTAGCCTTAAGTAAGGGGGAAAGGAAAGTGGTGAGGAGAATATAAAGAAATCGTCATCGTGTCTGTGGTCTAATTAACAACCGGAACAAAACAAGAGAAAAAGAAAACAAATAAATGTTCTTTTGTACTTTAGTTTATCATGTCATGTTTGTTGAAGAGGAAGAGAGAGAGGGAAAGAGACAGATGCACGGCTTGAGAGAGAAATATTGCACTTACTCTCGCAATCTATTCGCTTTCTTGTTCCGCTCTTCTCTCCTCCATTGTCATAAAAAAACAATTGAATTAAGAACAAAGAGAGAGAAAAAACAATTCTCCTCTCCTTTAAGCCAGCTTTTCGTAATATCTTGATCAACATTGTTTTTGAAAATTTGTTTGTTTCTTTAACGAAATTACCGCATTAAGCAAAGAGATTATCCCACATGGGCATGAGCCTGAGAGAGAGAGAGAGAGTGTGTGTGTGCGTGTTTGTTTCCAAAGTAAGAGAATATAAAGAAGAAAGATAAGAGAAGAGACTACAGAGCAAGCAGTTCTTTACTGGTATTTGCCTAATTAAGCAAAGTATTTGAAATATTTTTTAATTTCGTTTTGTTTCGTATGTCTGACCTGGGCCTTATCTCCTGTTTTGGTACCTTACGTCTTCCCTTTATTTCGTTTAGTTTAGCAAGAAAAGCCACTGGGCTTTTAGCCTTGATCTTATCGCGGAATAACTACCAGGTTGCAACCAGTTGCCAAGAACTTCAGGTGAGATTCATGCTTTTGACCTCCCCCCCTTTTTTAACCTGGCTTGGCCTTCTGATTTCGTCTAATTTTTTGTATTCGTAGTGCTTGTTTGTCTCTTGCTTCTTTCTTTGTCTTTAAGGGTTAGCAAAATGTTGAGCCAGAATCAAAATAACCAAATAGGCGGTAACCGCTGGTCAAAAATTTTAATTCTCTTTTTAGCCAATGTCGGCCAAGAAAAAAAAATAAACAACATAAAATTAAGAAAACAAAATCACAAAACCAAAAGAGAAAAATAGTTATATACAGGTTTACACATTGCTCGGAGATAACACACACTCTTGGCAATTAATCCGTATCACATGCTTAAGAGTAGAGACAGAGACAGAGACAGAGAGGGGGAGGCAAGGCAGATGTGCGTAAAGCGCACCCCTGTCCAGCAAGATGCAGTAAGGAGGTGTTTTAACGTAGTTATGCAGTAACTTCAAAACAAGAAGTAAGGCATAAAACGATTCTCGAGGCATAGAAGGTAAATTACTGCAATTAGAAGGTAATGTCTAAAAGAAGTAAAGCGTATGACTAATAGGGAAGCATAGTTGCTAATGGTAGTAACTACCCTCCTACCTAGTCTGTCAAAATATTTTGTTGTGTTGCTCTATTTGTTTATTTGTTTGCTTCATTTGTTTTGTTTGTTTTGTTTGTTTTGTTTGTTTTGTATGAGAGTCGTCAGACAATGCAAAAAAAAGAAACGGAGCGGTCCGACCGAACTCTAATTAACCTTTTGGTTTCACTTTTTAGACCCACGACACCCGACTCAGGTAACAAACGTTTCCTAACCCATGTTCTTATATTTTGTTTTATGACTGCCGCGAGTAGCTTTTTAACGTTTCCCTTTTTCAAAGAAAGCACCGTGACAACCAGCCAAGAACTTTTTTCTATTCGAAAAAATTATGGAAAAACTGGACGTCCTCGAATGGAATTGTTCCCATTAGTAAAAGGAAAAAAAAGGAACATATTATTTATTTTTTGTATAGCGCCGACAGGGGGCGATACAAAGTGAAAAAGCCTCAATAATTAGGCTGAGAGAGAGTAGGAATGGGGGAAAATAGCAACTATTCATTTTGTACGCTCTGTAGAAAGACAATCACTCCGTTTGATAATGGGGAAGACAGATAGGCTCCCTCTTTGAGTATCGAAAGAATAGGAGACGAGAGAGAGGGAGCGGTGGTAATAGAAGATTACACAACCCATTACGAAAAAAAAAAATCATTTTGTAAGCACGAGACTAAAATTTTATTGTTTAGTTTCTTTTTCTTTTTTCTTTTTTCTATTGCTGTATATATTCTGTTTTCTTTTGTTTTCTTTTGTTGTTGCTATTTCTATTTTTAAACCAAGCTGCGCCTACCCAATGCGGTATTTGAATTTCCCAAAATGGATATAATTCGCCATATCGCACTACCTTTTTACAAATAAAAAATATATATTTTTTTCTTTTGTTATTTTACACACACAATAGGAATAGAATTCTTTTAATCAACCCACTTACCCACGCAGGTAGTGCGATTACCAAATATAGAACAATAGAAGAGAAACGAAATTATAACACAAAATCTCGAAAAAGGTAAAAACTCAAAACCAAATCAGGCGTCAAACAAAATAAACAAAACCATTTTTGCCTTATGGGTGATGCTTTTTGAGAGATAGATAGATACAGCAGCAGTATATTCTTATTATTTTTTGCTTTTTGCTTTTGTTACCAAATTGACTAACCTTTTATTATTGCCACTGCCACTTACAGAGAAAATTTTTTCTCAATTATAAATTAAGCTCCAGATCCCTCCCCTGCTAAGATTTTTTTGCCCTCTTTTTTTTCTTCTTTTCTCTCTTCATTAAACCTTACACTCGCTTAATCCAACAAATTATTATCATATCCGAAATGCAATACTCAAAAGTCGCTATCTTGTCTGCCGTTGCCGGTTCAGCTGTTGCTTCATACAACTCCACTGTCACTGACATTGCTACCACCGTTGTTACCATCACTTCATGTTCAGAAAACAAATGTACTGAAGTCCCAGTCACCACCGGTTTGACCACTGTCACTGACGTTGACACTGTCTACACCACCTACTGTCCATTGACTTCTGCTCCAGCTTCATCTGCTCCAGCTTCATCCGCTGCTGCCTCATCTGCTCCAGCTTCATCCGCTGCTGCTTCATCTGCTCCAGCTTCATCTGTTGCTTCTGAATCTAAATCAACTGTTGCTGCTGAATCATCATCTGCTCCAGCTGTCTCTTCATTCGAAGCCGGTGCTGGTAAATTGCAAGTTGGTGCTGCTTTGGTTGGTGCTGCTGCTTTGTTATTGTAAGTTTATTAGAGAAACTACAAACAAAAAAACAACATCGTGTATTTTTTATAGTTCTTAATAAAATTTTATAATAATTAGTACAGCTGAATATTAACACTGGTTGTGGAATGTAGATTGAACAACAACTATTTGTTTGAATCTAGTTTGTGATTAGAGGTTAAATGGTTATGGTTTTTATTATCTCTTTTTCTCTGTTGATAAAATGGTCCCCTTGCAAAGAGGCAAAATAATAAATTTTGATATACAGTAGTACGCCCAGAAAAAGGTACGCTCGACTAAAGGGATTATTTCCTGAAGGAGAAAAAATAGAAAAATAATAAAAAATAACCGTTGACATTACCAGAATAGTCAAGATAATATCTCAATTGGGAAAGGTATAGTAGGAAACACCCCACGTGCAACCCCATAGAAGAGAACGAGTCAAAACGACTCTAATAGAATCCAACTTTGTATAAAGCATTTGGTTTATCTACGAGATATAACTCCTTACTACGCGAATTAAATCAAAACAACATAGTGATTGAAATCTAAATACACAAACCTCACACCTCCTCTTCGAAAACCAAAGCTCCTCTAACCATAATGCATCTTCAACTTCAACTGTTCCTCTCAATCATCATCATCATCGTCATCTTCCAAATCCGTTTCCAAATCACACATTGTCCTACAATTGGGACAATAAAACTGGGGATAGCTTTTGATGATGATGGGTCTGATACATTTATAGTGCCACGCATGTGAACAAGGACTAATAAACAACGCTTGACACGGTTCAACCTTCATCAAGCAAATGGCACATTCACTATTATTATTATTATTATCTGAAGTAGTTGATTGAGATCCATTTTTGTCTCCACCATTGGCCAATATATTTGGATCACTTATACTCAAATTTCTAAATTTCTTGTGAATTTCTAAGTTGAATTGATTCACTTTGCGTTGCCAGCTCTTGTTAAACTCGCATCTCATCTTGACACATCGATACACTTCTTCTGTCCCGCCTCGATAATCCATCCCCAATTGAATTATATCGCCATCAATCACTGGCATCAATGAACTTTCCTGTGACGCAGGTGAAAGTCTAATATGGTTTAGAAACGTACCCAGTGACGATTTACAATCCTTGAGAAACCATTGTCCATCCTCATTACAATCCAATAATGCATGTGTACGTGAAACCACCTTTGATTTGAAAACAATCGGTGCTGATGAGCCCTGTGCCGCATGTGCTGCCGCTTTATTTTTTTCTGTATACCGACCAATACTAAGTTTCGATCCAGGCTTGATTTTACGTATAATTGGTGAAAAGTATAACCCACTAGAGGATGAAGAGTGATCAATCAATGGTGTCAAACGCACTGAAAAAGATCCATCTTTATCTTTACCCTCGTCTGACCCTTGCTTTGTGTCTTGGGCTGAGGATGAGTTTGGTTCACTGGACACAAGGCCCAACGATGATGACGACACAGCTGTAGCAGTCGGCTGTGGTTGCGGCCTTGAATTGACATCAGAAGTCCCAGCTGTGGTTTCAGGCGGTTCTTCAAGTGTATCGTGAAATGCAGTAACATTGGCCTCATTCGTCTCTTCGTCAACATAGTTGTTCAAATTACCCAAGGTAGGACTGTTTGACATTAATTGAAGGGTCGAGTTCTGTGCGTGAGAGTTCAGTAGGTGGCGATTGGGTGGCTGCAGCAGCTGCTGTTGCGCTGGCGACATTGTTGTTGGGGCTATTGATGATGAATGTTGCTGCTGCTGTTGCTGTTGCTGTTGCTGAGGAGTAGATTGTTGCGGTGTTTGATGCGAACCAGTTGCATCAGATTGTGGTGGCGACCTCAAACTAAAACTGCTCAAGAAATGCAAGCCAAATGAAGGTCTTCTTGAAACCAGCGGTTGGTGCTGCAGTCGTGCTCGTTGTCGCTGAGGAGGAGGAGGAGGAGGTTGTTGTTGTGTCAGCTGCAGCAGTTGTGCGGTATTAACCGATTGCTGCCGCACTTGTGGCTGTTGTTGTATCAGGGTTGCTGGTGCTGTTTGCTGTTGCTGGTGCTGTTTCTGTTGCTGTTTCTGTTGCTGTTTCTGTTGCTGTTTCTGTTGCTGTTGTTGCAAGTATTCCAGTTGCTGAATTTGTTGTGGTGTCGGACGATGCAACTGCTGTGAAGCAAGACTTGGATTTGGATCAGTCGACACTAATGCTGGTGATGGCGGACTACTTGACCCTGAGGATGAGTTTAAGTTATGTGATGAGTTTGATTTATTGGCTGATAACAATCTAAGCGGTTGAGTGATGTGTTCTCTCGTCAAGATTGATGAGCTCTCGGGCATGATAGCAAAGCTTGTGTCTTTTTTTTAATTTTTTTTCCTGACTGAATATGATAATGTAGGTTTAGATATACGTCCAACAACTATTCTCTATGGTAATGATGATCCTTCCAATGTTGTTGTTGGTGATGGTGGTTGATATTTTTTCTATTTTTCTATTGTATGTCTTTTATTAAATCAGTTTGGTTATTATATCTTTCTGGCCTTGTAGTACAGTTTAGGAAATAAAATTTAATTAAAGAAAAAAAAGGTGAGCTTATTGTTTGATGGGAAATTGAAGAAAATTGTTTCAAGTTGCACGAACAGTGGGGGTAAACCCACACCACACACTACACTACACTACACACCATAGCTCTTTATACAAACACCTAAAAACACTCTTATATATATTACAGATTGTACTAATATTCTTGCTCACCAATCAAACGCAACAACAATTGCTGCAACTCTTTTCTTCCCTTTGAACTGCGCCAAATAAAATGATCACTGTTTTCAGCAATGACCCATTCAGCAGTTCTCGAACTCAACTTGGTCAACTCACGTTGCCATTTGCCCCAATTTAAAGATTTCTTAATCATAAAGTCAGACGAGATGACGCCAACTTGCAACTCATTTATATCAGCTTCTCTAATTTCATTGTATGACAAGATGCCCGATACTAGTTGTTCCTGACATCTAGCACGAATGTATTTTGACTGGTAGTACATGTCCCTACCAAAAACGCGACTCTTGCTCGAAAACTTCATTGGGTGGAAGAACCAATGAAAACTAGGGATGATACCCAACGGCGAAATGAAACCCTTCAACCATAACTTGATACCGGTGATGTTGTCCATTACCTCCAACGAATGTTTAAACACTTTGGTTGACTCGTTCTTCTTTCCTGATCCGCTAAACGGCCATTTCTTCAACAAGTCAGCCGGCCAAGCGTCAACAAAGAGGACCAGGTGGATTTTAGCACGATGCCTACTAGCAAACATTCGAGCGTATAATCCACCAATGTCAAACCCAACAACTGCAAATGGACCTTCAATTCCTTGAGACTCCAATGCTTCAGATAAGTAATCAACAATTATTCCTATACTTTGCGGTGGAGGAGCTGAGTCGGAAAAACCGTACCCAGGTCTATCCCAAATACAATATCTCTCAACTTTGTCTAAATGATGCAACTCTTCAATCCATTCTTGAAACACTTCGCTCGAAGTCATCTGACCCCCTTCAACTAAAATAATTGGTTGTTTGGAGTCTTTGTTGTGTACGTCTCCAAAGCAAGCCAAATGCACTCTAAATTGGTTATTATTCACTGGTACCAATTGACCCCATGGCTTCTCATGCGTATCGAAGCAATGTAACCATATAGTCAAACTAACACACCAAATGACCCACAATATGAATAGCTCAAACACAGTTTTGATGAAAATGACAAGTAATTCGCGGACAGTTTTACGCTTCTCGATCCTTCCGGTGTATCTAATCTCCTGATAATGCTTGCCTTCCTCAACCCAGTAATCAATAAGCGAATTAAGCAATGACGTGAGAGCTGTCCACAAGATCAATACACTGCCCAATATTCCTTGCTCTTTTCTTGGTTCCGGGATGGCGAGAACCAAAATCAAATCAATGATCAACAATCCCAGGACAATGTACCCACCAATACGGTCATAATATGCGGGCACGACAAACGACACATGGTTCAATCCATTAATCAATAAACATATCAATACCAAGTCAATCTGTAAAAATGATTTTCCTCTATTATTGAATCCCGGTATGGGGAAAAAGTCGCTGAATAACAAGACAAAGAATAACACTAGGTTGACAAATATTAAAACTAATTGGATGTATTTGAGTAATTTGATCCGATCCAAGTTCAAAGGTGATACAATTGGATCATCTGGATCCAATAATGGTTGCGTTTCAATGTCAGATGAGGAAAGTCGATCATTAGCTGGCACCCGGTTTTCTCTGACTGGTTCAGGTGTTTCTCGATGCAAGCGTTCGTGATCATTTCCGTGCTCACCGTTTTCCTCAGATATGCCAATGCGCTCACTATTTGAGTCGGACTGGTCGACTGCCTGGTATTTTGACATGGTACTGGTGCGTTTGTACAGGTGTCTGCAGTAGTGAGGTTCTAATACAATTCGCAGCAATCTAAGAGAAATTCGATGACTGAGAATTGCTTTGTGTGCGTGGAGAATGTGACAAGAATCGCAAAAGGGTTTAATACGTAGAATAAGTACTTACAACGTCTATAAGAAGATACAATTGGTCTTTGGTCTACAATGGGTAATTGATCCATTTAGTGACCAAACTGGAGTTAAGAAATTGCCAACCCTGTGTCGCCACAATCTTGACCTATTCTGGTAAAACCGCTTTTTAACCACCACTAAATTCGCGCCAAGTCAAAGAAGACAGAAAAATAACACACGCACTTTATACGACACACTTTATATGAACACACTTTATCTCTCCAATGTCAATAGCCATACCCACAGAAATTGACATAGATGGCTCTACATACTACCAGATTGACATCAAACTACCGCTCCGCTCATACTCGATAAAGAAACGGTACTCAGACTTTGAACAACTAGTTGACACATTATGTCATGACTTGGGCATTGGCCATAAAGATTTCCCCTATGCCTTACCCGGAAAGCGAATCAATTGGTTAAACAAATACAACGTGATTGAAGAGCGTAAACGAGGTCTAACCGAGTTCCTCAATGCCATGATTAGTGATCGCGCGTTGCAGAATGAATGTGAATTTATAAGTTTTTTACAATTGCCCAAAAACTTCAAATTTCAAGACCGACCTCAGGTGAATAACGAGAACTGGCATGAATTGTATCGTAAGGTAAAAAGTGAACTTTTTGAGCTATCCAAAACGTATGGATCAAATGTAATCAAATTAAAGGAACAAATTAGAAAATCTATTCAACCTTCAATCACTGATCTAATCACATCGAGTGCTACTGAAGACAAGGTCGAATCGCAAAGACGTCGCGATATGATTAGTCAACTCCAATCGAAAATTGATGAAATGTTGATTCAACCACAACAGCTGGATGTCCAATCATTTTCGCGAGTATTGGGTGGTGGTGGCAAAGGTGGTAAGGATGCCAAAGAGACCGAGGAGACTCTACCATTGAATAACAAGGAGCTTTTACAACACCAGGTGCAAATACACCAGACACAGGATCAGGAGTTGGAACAATTGCGTATGATTATTGCTCGACAGAGGCAAATAGGGGAGACAATTAGTACTGAAGTCGAAGAGCAGAATGCAATGTTGGATAAATTTAATGAAGAAGTTGAACAGACCACAGATAAGATCAAACAAGCAAGGAGGAGAACAAGAAAGATCTTGTAGGAGAGATGAAACCATAGAGACTTATAATGAATGTACTTAAAGCATATTTACAAACTTGATATTATCCGCTAGTGTCTTCACTTTAACGTTTTCACCCTGTCCGCTTTCCTGAATTCGTCTTTCAACATCCTCATTCTCAATTGTGCGTGTAATATCTCCCTCCTCAAAGGACCCACCATCATCCATTCGCCAGAACCCTCCCACATTTCTGAAAAATCTCGAAACACCAAACCTCCTTGGTGGGAATGCTCCCCCTCTACTAGCCAATTGAAAAACACTTGGATGGTACTGATGATAAAACGATGCGCCTACAAATGCACCCAATATTGATCCCGCAATAACATCACGCAAGAAATGCCGATTATCGCTGACTCGAGTTCCCGCCACGAATGCAGCACCCAATAATGGCGATATAGTTAAAAACACCTTGAATGAATTATTTCTCCTATCAAAAGTTTGCAACTTTGCTGCAAGGTTTAGTGAAGTGATAATCATGCCGCAAAATACCGTTGATGCATGTCCGCTGGGGAATGATCGAAAGCCTTCCATAACTGCATTCCAATTAGGTTGAGTGCATATGGCGACATTGGATAATTGTGTAATGGCAATATTTTGAATCATGGGCTCACATCGCTCAATCATATCCGGTCGAGGAAGCCCGGTAATATTCTTCAATAAAGCTACTGCCCATACTTGAGTTGCTTGTGCACCAAGAAGACATAAACAACCAGCAAAAAAATCCCATAACCGACGTTTGATGGATAGTGTTTGGAAAAAGATGGCAAATAGCAAAAACTGAAGTAAAGGGATCCCTGCAGAAATGAGGATTAATAACCAAACGGGCACTGTTGCTTGTGGTAAGAATGTGTAGCGTAAATTGATGTCAAACAACAGAAACTCATGATACCTAGGGGGGAGTATTCTTCCTAATACTGCTGAAATTATTAGGATTGTTGAATAGAATGTAAAGTCAAAGATGTATGAGAGTGCTGAAAGTCCCGAGAACTGTAAATTTCTGTAAGTAATTGCCCAATCACGAACCATAGTTGGTGGTGGTGGTGGTGGGTTGAGTGAATTTGGTTGCAAAAGTGATGCAAAAAAATTGTTTCAAAAGTTTGATATGAAGAAAAAATATATTTAGGTTGAGGATTCAATCATTTTGGTGGGGAAAATTGAGAGTTCATGATTACTACTACCTCACTATGTAGAACTTCAGATAGCAAAACCAGCCTTATCCCATGGTTACTTGCATTACTTTCCATTGATTAGTAGTAGATTCCAAAGGAAGATGGAATAGCTAAGTTGGGCTGACTACCCATTTGATATCACCTTCTTCTATTTGATAAACTTAGCAAGCAACCAAAGTAATCTCAACTTCCTTGATGGGCCTGCATTCTGTAACTCTTCATATACAATCATCTTGGACAAACATTGTCGTGAGTTTCTAAAATAGTCACTTGAATTTTTGCGACACAGTAAAACATTCATTCAAAAAAAAAACAAAAGAACGAAAATTTTTCTTCACTTACCCAACTCTTCTTTTTATCCAACATTCAATGGCTCCATAAATGGTATGTTCTACACCTTATATGTGTGATTTTCTTTTCTTTTTTCTTTTTACAAAAACCCTGATGATAAAGTTTTCGCCTAAACCTCGATTACTCATGAGATTACAACAAACAATATACACCAAGATCTACGCTGATGTTTTTGTCTTAAAAAGAAATGTGTTATCATTTAGTACAATACTAACTTTTCAAATAGCTAGAATGAATGATGTATTCGATTGAAGAAGAATGATTACAGTTCTGTTCTTTGTTCAGCCATAATATTTTCTTGTTTATAAGCTAGGTGATGGTGTTAGCAACTACCAATACTTAAATACTTACTATCTCTGCTACTGTTTGTCATGGTGGAATTTTCATCCCTGAATTTCACTTGTTACCCAACTCTACAATAGTTTCACCCCATATCTTCACCCCCTGTTCAATTTCCTCGGTGGTCAAATAGCTGATACTCAATCTAACACAATGATCGCCCCATCTTTGTTTATTATTTGACCCCAAAACTTCAAACCCTTCCCCACTGGGAATCACAACACCCTTTTGGGCCAATTGTTCAATCACTGCATGATTATCAATTTCCTTGGGTAATTTAATCCAAAGGAAATATCCACCATCGCCTCCATCAACTTGAGTGTTGGCAGGTAAATATTTTTTGATACTCTTTTTCAAAACTTGGGCCCTCTCCGCATAAACTGATTTAAAATTGAGAATGATTGTATCCAATTTTCCCGATTCAATTAAATTAGCAACGACTAAAGTCGATAATTGTGATGGTGTACCACCAGATTTATTAGCACCAGTGACACTCAATTGGTGGACTAATGCTGGTGTCGCGGATTCTTGCCAACCAACTCTCAACCCTGGCGCAATAATTTTGGAGAATGTAGCATTAGAAATTGAGTTTCCGTACTTGTTTGACACCGTCTTTTGATCAATTTGGTTTATCTTCAGTATTGGTGGTGGAATTGTTGTTGTTGAGGCATAGTTTAAAAACTCATAAACATCGTCGCTAATGAGTAGCATGTCATATTTTCTTGCTAGTTGTAACAACTTCTCTCTAGTCTTTAACGAATATGTCATGCCACCGGGATTTGAAAATGTTGGAACAAGATACATTACGAATTGGTAGATTTTGCGTTCGCCTCTGGGATCTTTCAAGATTGTATCAACTCCAGTTTTGCCAAATTTTTGCAATTCAGATTCAAGTTTCTCCAAGTCGATATCATACTCACTTGACGAAGTTTCATTTATGGCTATTAAATCATCTCCCAAACCTGCATCAACGAAAACACTGTTGATCAAGAAATATGTTGGTGTAACGACAAAGGCCTTTTTTGTTAGCTGGGGTGTTGTTGTTGATGCCAAGATGTTGGCGACCCCGTAAGACGCTCCTGCCGTCAAATTTATCAAGTCAGCACTTGTTGATTGAATTTGGTATTTGTCATTTACCCAGTTGGAAATAGTAGTTCTGACATCCAAATTACCAGGATCAGTGCCGTATGCTAGTGGATGTTGATTATTTGGATCACTATCATATGAAAGATAGTCACTGTCAAGCAACACTTTACTATATGCATTTGCTATCTCCTTAACTGGTATAATAGTTCTAGTAGGATGTCCTTTGAGGAAGTTTATCATGGTCATGTCGATACGCGGTTTAGATTGTGTTGTGGTGCAATTGGACTTTGGGGAATTTGACCATAAAGCCACAATTTTTCAAAATCGCGAGGTAGCGCTTAATTTCATTCCCGCTGGCGATTACAAGTTGATGGTTCTCAGCCCAGTTTAATTAGTCGTTTAGCCCTTGGGTGGGATCACTATGCCTCTCCTGAGATGAGGTTTAGATACACATGTCTCTATACACATTTCAAATTATGAGGGTGATTCAGTCAAAGTTTACCTTCCAAATTAGGCAATCGTACGGAGAGGAACTCTACTATCCATCTACAAGCAAAGAGTGAGTAAATGAAGAGATATAGAGAGAGTCGCATCTTCCATCTGTGTCCACTTCTCAACCCTTTTAGGTTGAAATTCATGGCATGATACACTTGGCTCTTCATTGTCAATCCTCTGTAAAACCATCGCTTCGTAGAACCAGGATCTATCAGCTTCGTAGACTCATTCATCATCTAAGTAGCACCACACACGCTACATCCAAGTAGACACATCTATGTACGTTGCTAAATTTATTATCCAAACGTTGATTCTTCTTTAGTAGTTGTCCACCAAAACGGGAGGAAAAAAAATGAAGAAAAATTAAACCAATGAGATTTGCAATAGAAAAAATTACCAATTCTTTTCAGTAACAATCACAACTACATAGCATCCCACTCACATCAAACAATAATGCCAACTGCAGGAGGATTTGTATTTAGTTTAGCTTCAGGTGCAGCAATAAGGCTTTTCCAAACCGGACTCAGTGGTTCACCACCTAAATTATCACAAAAGTTGATTGGCTATGGAGCAGCAATGTCAATCACCGGTTCACTTTACTACTTTATATTGGATCCACAGATCAATACCAATAGGGAATTGTTGAGTAGAAGATTGACTGCCTTGAGAGAACAAAGAGAAAGAAAGCTGGATTTGGTAAATTTCGAAGAGCAAGAGAGTAGGTTGTTTACTGCTAAGGATAAAGGCAGATTCTTTAGATTGTTTGATAAATACAGCCAGCCTTATAAGTAAATGCGTCGTTCAATACATGTACGTTTTTTTGGATATAGTAAAATACTGCAACAATTGTAGATATACAGTTATTCTTCTTTCGATTTAGTAAATACATCATCACTTTTGCCATCTCCCTCGTGGTCTGGTGTATCTTCACCAGCACTTTCTGCAGCACTATCATATTCTTCTGCAACATCACTGCCTTCTTCATTACCTTCGAAGTCTGCGTCCTCCTCGTCATCATCGTCGTCGTCACCAGCAGCAGCAGAGCCAGTAACAGCATTTGCATCTCCAGAAGCACCACCACCTGTACTAGGTTTACCTGTTTCTTTTTCTTTGTTGCTATCATTAAACGAGTCGTCGCTGATCCCATGAAGTCTTATGAAATTATCAATGATTTGGAAATAAGCTTGATCAACCATACTAAACTCAAGCTGTCTTTCCTCATCCCTGTCGTTGAGAACATCAACATTCAAACTGAATGTATGCTTAGTTATACTTGTGTAACTGGCGCGTAACACCCTTGACAACTTAAACACTAAGATTGGCTTTTTAAATGCAAAAATGAGATAAGCAGGATTATATTCATTTTGTTCCAACAAGATCAAGTTGCCATCTCTTGCTCCCTTGTGACATTCAACCATTATAATAGTAGGATTGATACTTCTCTCACCAGTTAATGCCACTGCGGTATCCTCATTTACGATATATTTATTTTTGAATATAGTGGGACAAGGTAAGTAATTGACCAAATTGATTCCAATTAATTGAAACTGGCGTCTAAAATAATCAATGATTCTTTCCTGTATTGGATTCAACACAACATCGTTCTTGTAGGTGGACAAGTCAAATTGGCTTTCAATATCGGCTGGTAATTTACCATTTTTAATCATTTGTTTCTTAATCATATCTAAATTCAACTGGCAAATGATTGGATCTTTCGACACATTAGAATCATTATAGTACAGATCATGAATCCAAAAACATAGCAATGCAATACCCTTCTTTTGCGAGTTTGTTGAATTGCCCAATATTGGCAATATAAGACACAATTTGATAGCATGTTTTAGATTAATAAAGGACAACTCCGGAGAATCATTAGCTGGATTAACTATGGACATCACTGGCAATGCCTGACCATTCTGTTCAATTAAATGGAAAGTAAGATTCATTCGTTTACGAATCGGTGACGAAAACGACACTTGTTGAATTTCAAATATGACGGATTCCGGATGAACTGAGGAGGATGGTGTCAATTCTTCATATCCGCCAGTACCATTGCCATTATTCTCTGCAGCAGCATCAGTTTTCCTCCGTTTGTTGTCAGTTAAAAAGGTGTATAATTCTGAAAATACCTGTTGAGATTGAGGATTTTGCTGCGTGATTGTAGTAATTTGATGCTGCAAATCGCTGGGTAGTTCCAGTAGCCAATCCATAGTCGAGTTTGAGTGCTAAGAATAGCAGGTTGAACCAGGTGTAAAGCAAGTTTGAACTGAGGTTTCTGACAAATTTGGTTTTGTTTTTATTTTCTTGCGCAGATTTGAGGATTGGGAGGAGTAGATTGAAAAGAATATGATTCTCTGCTGCGGCGTTTCGATGGTAGGGACAGTCGGAAGTTGCTGTAGTGAGTGGTGTAGAAGCTATTAACTTAAGATACTGCCACTGGACAAACTTTGTCAGTGTAAGACAAATCTAGTGAAGAAATAGGGTGCTAGCCCATATATATTCATCAACAAGCGTTGTGAAATGTTACTCCATTTAGAGCAACAGCGCAGTTTAAAATTCACGACGATTGCTTTGCTTTACGACACCACATTCTGAGGAGCACTCAGCTGGCTGAACTTACGTCGCATAGAGTGTTAATCAGAAGGACACCTTCGTGCAAAATTGGGCCAAAACAGCTGGAGTAAAGCGATAGCGTCCCAGGCAAAGATGATGGTATTGCGTGAGTGCGTAGGTAATGAGCAATAACCCAAATGACAAAAATTTGTTAGCGGGCGGCTAGCTGACACCCATCCGATATCAGTAAGAAACACTTATAATTATATTAAGTAGTGGCCCTCTAGCTCGGTTAAACAAACTTATTTACTATTTCTATATACACATTTGCTATTCTACTCCTGCTGTATGAACTATAGTTATAGTTTATATCAACCAAAGTCCAACAAAATTATAAAACAACGCAAATAAAGAGAAGTCAAAATTTTTTTAAAAAAAAAAAATAAAAAAAAATAAATTCTGAAATCAACAAATTTTGAAAAACGAAGAAGAAAAAAAATTTAATCATCCACAAATACTCAATCAACAGAGATAGATTAACATATACATTTTACATTCCTATTCACCACCACTAGATAGAAAGCACACTGTTTCCCCCATACTTTGATACCAAATCAGATTATTTAATTCACGATTGCCTGTATAATTTTTTTTTTTTTCGATTATAGGACCATACAACATTCCCCCATTTAGAAAGAGATTTTCATGTACTAATCGATCAAAACACTGATATAAACCACAACTCACTTAATTAGTACCATTGTCCTTAATTTTTTTACCTTTTGTTTTGTATTTAATGTCAGCACCATCGTCGTCTTCCACTCAATCATCAACCACATCGAATACTACGTCAAATGGAGGAGGTCGTCTGCGGTTTCGTGGTGATGCAGCGAGCTTTTCACCTCGGCATTACCCGGCTTACCACTATGCTCAACAACCTTATTCTCCGCATATGCCGAATAAGCTGTATATACCACCGCAGATGCAACAACTTACGCCACAGCAGCAGCAACAACAGCAACAACAGTTTTACATGCAATATGGCAATTTTGGCTACCCCGTGATGACAAATCCAATGTACATGTATGTTCCATACCCTCAAGAATTATACCAACAACAACAACAGCAGCAACAACAGCAACAACCGCCTCAACAAGCTTTTATGATACCACCAGCTTTTACACCACAGCCACCTACTCCTCTACAGCCACATCATCAACCACCACAAATTCCTATTCCGGTCCCACATCCAAATCAACATTCTCATCCATACTCTCACCCTCAACTGCAACTGCAACTGCAACTGCAATTACACAACGCACAGCAATTTGCACCACAGTCACAACCTCAGCATCAGACATACCCATCACCTTCTTTAAAACTGAAGTATCATACAGAAACTCTGATATCATCAGAGTCAGTTGAATCTGCAGCTGTTAAGAAGAATGAAACCCAATCTGATACCACAAATATGCCAGCACATTCAACTTCTTCTTCTCCCCAAGCACCACTGGATAAAGACATACATCTGTCGACAAACACGACTCCACAAATGGATATAAAGCAACAAAGTGCGGGAGATAAAATAACACCAGAAGAAAGGAAGGAAGTAGAAAGCAAGGAACAAGTGGTAGATTCCTCTAAACTCAATGGACACAAAGAAACAAAAGAGTCAAAGCCTATAGAAGCCAAATTTCCCTTGTACATAAATGAAAACAAATCAAACTTCTCCAACATCTTTCCCATAACGGAGGAAAATAGAAAAATAAATGACATTGACAGGTTGAACAACTTGAATAACAATGTCCCAAAAGAAAAGAAGATCATCATTTGTCCTAACTACACAAAGGTTTTCGACATCAATACAACAGAAACCTACGTCACTAACGGTAGAAACATTAAGCAAGAAGCCGAAAAAGTAGAACCACAACCTCAGCCAGCGAATCAACCACCAAGCACTAATTGGGCTTCTGTATTGCAATCGAGTGCACCACAAACACCAGCAAAAAGAATAACTAAACCAAGGACCACATCTACAAAACCAGCAACTATTGATCAAACAGGCACTAGTCCTACCACCAAGTCGCACTCATCAACACCCGAGTTCAATTTTGACTCAGAATCTGCATACCCATTGGGAATATTGCTACTCAAAGTCATGTTTGACAGCAACTACTCGCTATCAAACGAATTCCCAGTATTTGATGTAAAGCCAAAAGGATTGACAAACACAGGCAATATATGTTTCATGAACTCGATCCTTCAATCTTTACTTTACTGTCAACCATTTAATAAACTACTCAAATTAATCGAAACCAAGTCAATTGGAGATTTAGTAGTGTCATCACAGCCATTAATAGATGCTACTATCAAACTATATAACGAATTCAAGCCCAGTGAGAACAAATTGCCGGTTTCAATAGAGCCGTTTTATGCAGCATTATCTAAACATAAGAAATTCCAACATTTAAAATGGGGACAACAAGAAGATGCTGAAGAGTTTTTAGGGTATTACCTCGACGCATTGAATGAAGAAATGATTTTTGCTTTGAAAAAGTTAAACACGCCACAAGTGGACCAGTTGATCCAGTCATATACACAAGACGATGTTGCCAAATTCAAGTACAACGTCAAAACATGCATTAAAAGGATAAAGAAGGATGAGCAAGGAGAGGAAGAGAGTGAATGGAACGAAGTAGGAGGTAAGAAAAATATAACCAAGATTGAAGTTGATCCTACGCCCTTGAATATGATTTTTGGTGGAGAGTTCAAGTCAGTAATTACCCTCCCTAAAGCATCATCATCCACTTTCCAAAAATCAATTACATTGGACCCTTTCCAACATGTCCAACTTGACATTTCAAATTCAAATTCAATAGAAGAGGCATTTATCCATTTAAATGAAATAGAAACCATATCATATAAAGGAAACAATAATAAAGAAGTTGAGGTTAAAAAGCAAACATTTATTGAAAAATTACCTCAAGTTTTGATTATCCATTTGAAAAGATTTAGTTATTCCAAGGATCAAGAAAATGCTATAGAAAAATTGGCTAAAAATATAACTTATGACCATACATTAACAATACCCAATGAAATACTATCATCACCCCCACAGCCAACGCTATCAAGCTCCAATCAATATCAATTGACTTCCGTTGTTTACCACCATGGATCAAGTGCTGATGCTGGACATTATACCAGTGATACGTTTGATTTTGAAAATAACCAATGGTGGGAAATCGATGATACAATTGTCAAACCAATTAAAGAGGATGAAGTGTTGAGCTCGGGTATCAACAATGCATATATATTATTGTATAGTAAGATTAATTAAGGAATGGAGAAGATTTTACAATAGTGAAAAGAAGTTACTTTGTTGTAGTTAATGCGGCGTTAGTATAAATGGTTCATGGATGACCGCTTGTTGCCACTTTTTTTGGTCCCAGTTGCGCTAGTGGATTGATCAACTCCGCGTTGACGTGTCTTGGGAAGATTCGACCTACGGCCAAAATGTTTTACTTTGAGTACCTATGCTTTAATTAATGCAATTCCCAGAACTTCCACTTGAAGTACTCGACAAACTATGTCGACTCGATCGCTAATGTGCCTTTTGATATCAGACTACTTTGGTATAGAAAATTCATTTGCTTGACGGTGTTGAAATGCCTTCAACTGACAGAATTGCAAGCTACCAAAACCAATCAAGTTAAGTTTCTACATCAATTTTGGTTCAAGAAAACAACAACCAAAGAGCGGCAAGTTTCTTGCTCTTCACTACGAGGTAGTTCTATCAAATGTGAGTCCCGAGACAGCAGACGCCTTGTCCTTTGCGCAGGTATGTTCCTGGTAAGATATACTAGTTGGATATTGGGGATTTTATTTGTATTCTTATCCATTTTGCATTGACACTTGGAACCATTTCAACGGAAGTGAATCACGTGTGTCTGATGTTGCATCATTGAAACTACAATCGGAACGGACAAGTCTATTGGATTTGGAACATAGTAAGATTGAATCTTTTGTTAAAGAAAAGAGTGTGCAAGATAAGATCGCAGTTACCAGGCAGGAAGTCTTTGTCGAGTTGAGACTGATTTACTTATATTTATGGCCGCTGTCACTAAAGGAGTTCTCTAAAATCGATGAATTTCTTAGACCACAGTATTTGAGTTTAAAGATCGCGCTGGATGGCTCACACAAGATAATAGAAAAACTATTTAGCCATAGATTTTGCCACTTGCAATCATTTTCATTTGAACACATGGGGAAAGACGGTTTTATCGATGTTGAGGCTATTTTATGCCTTATTGATATTGGAAAAATTAAAAACTTGTCCTTAAAAATTTCTCATGTCAATGTTCTTGAAATTGTGTGGAAGATACAGTATAGCTCACTCATATCATTCACTTTAATTACTTCTGTGTTAACTCTTGGAAGGCAAGGACTGGAGACATCCAAAAATCCTTTTAAGATATTGAAAGAAGTGTGCTCTACGTATACAGTTTACACTATTTATCATGCAACTGACAAGAAAAAGTTGCGAAGCGGGTAACAAAGAAATCTTTTATTGACAAATATTGAATATTCAAGAACTCACTCATGACGTTTCTTAACAGAATTTCGATGCTTATGTTTTGTTGATGGATGTCAGCCTTTTTTTGAAGAGAACATATAGATTGTACTGTTTTTGAAGAATATTAGATATATTTGCAAGAAGAGTAACCTTTTGTGTTTTGACAACCCAACCCGTTTTATCTAACTTTGGATATTGAATGATAAGGGATAGCAAAATATGAGTGGCATAATACGTCTTGTACACTTTGCTTGTGTAGAAATAGTGGAACATTTTTCGCAACCACTGCGTAAGTTTCCCCTAAAGCCCTAACCGTTGAAAGTTCTCACCGAATAAGGTATGGCTAACATTTATTTATACTGCCATACAACAAATTGAGACAGACAGAAGTCATTGTAGTACAACTGGCGTAATGGGCTTGGCTGAGATTATCCTGTAGTATGGTTATCATTAAGACATATCCTTTATATGCAGGTAGAGACTAAGTAAAATATTTTTTTTCTTCTTTTCTCAAATGAGATGAGATTCTTTTGAATTTCCAGCCCATCTCAAATCAGCACAACCAGTAGACATTACAACTTAAAAAGCACCATGGCTAGAACCAGATCCAAGGGCCCCGCCTCACCGGTAGTAAATAAGGTTAAAGAGTCAGACAAAGTTGCCAAACCAAAAAAATCACCAAAGCCAACCAACAAAAAGGACCAGAAAACTCAAGCTCAGGTTAAATTGACTGAATCAGAACAGAATGTTGCACCCTCTGTAATAAGTAACAAGGTCACCAACAAAGCTATCTCCGAGCTCAAGGGTTACATCCAGAGAGAAAAGTCTAGGAGAGAACAAGAAACATCTCAAAACCCATCCTCCAAATCTCAATTGTTTGGCGAAGATGATGCCGAGGATTCAACATTAACCCTTATTGTCGAATCAAAAAAGTTCTTTAGTTCAAAACCTCAATTCAAACCCAAGACCATTAAATTATCCAAATCCATAAATGATGCATCATTAAAATCTTGTTTGATACTTCGTGACCAACTTGTCAAGTCAGATGAAGAAATTGAAAAAATCGAAGAAGCAAACTTGCCCACGATTTCGCAAATTTTGCCGTTACAGTCGATCAAGACTGAATATAAACCATTTGAAAAAAGACGTGAGTTGCACTCCAGTCATGATTTGTTTTTTGTTGATGATGCTGTATTGAATACCATGCCATTTTCATTGGGCAAGATATTTTATGAATCAAACAAGTACCCTATTCCGTTGAGAGTCACAACCTCGAGTAATAACAAAGAATTGTCATTAACAACTTTATCAAATCAATTGGAAAAGCTTTTGGCTAGTACCAGTTATTTACCACCACAAGGAACAACTGTATCCATTAAAATTGGTTCCATTAATGATGAATTCTCACTCGAGGATTTGAACAAGAATATCAACGCTGTTGCATCCAGCTTTGAACTTAATACTATCAAGTCGATCATGTTGAAAACTCCAAACTCACCTGCCTTGCCATTGTATTATACAGATAGCTTGTATGATGAGGATGATATACTAGTTGAAACTAAGGAGAGAGAAACATTTAAAGGTGATGAGCTCTCGGCTTTTGAAAAGGGATTATTAGAATTAGGAGATGCAGAAATGGTTGCTAAAGCCATTGGTAAAAAATTGGGGGAGAAAAAGAAGGAGAAAGTTAAGGGAAAGGTAAGTAGGCCTAGAAAATAGAAGATATGTACAGATATTTGTTGAATTAAGGACCGGTAGTAAAAGCTCAGCAGTAGTTACCACATAGCGAGACTCTGAAATGCTTGAAAAAAAATACATTTCTGGTAGACACTTTCTCTGCAATGCAATGTGGATTGTGCACCACAAGGTAGACCCCCATGGTGGTAAGTATTACATTCAGAACATATTCATAGGCCATATACTAACAATTGACATCAGATTATCGCATATTGTTTCCTGAAAAGAATTATAAAGTAGGCAGAAATGATCAATTAGATTTCGTGTTTAATTCACGTAAATCGGCAAGAGAATTGTTGGAGCTTATAATGGGCCCTCCATCATCTGCAAAGACACCATTGAGTCTATGTATCCAATCTCGAGCAAAGACGAACGTGAATGGAGCGATATTACGACTAAGTAAAGGTGAAAGTCCGAAGGAAATTGATTACACCAATTGCACCAAGATAACAATTACAGTTGAGCCCGATTCAGACCTGGAGTTGAAGGACTTTCCTATTATTATTGAGTGGATAGAGGTTAAATTATTTGTCGACACGGAAGATGACAACATCAAAGAGTTGAAACGATCAGGGATAGAGTTCGCGTTTGTTGAGGATATACTGGATGCAACCCATTTCTACACAGCTCAAGCCATGCCAAATCTGGTTCACTTCAAAAATGCTGTAGTTAGAGGGATACCAATAGTTAATGACTCCTGGGCTAAAAGTGTCCTTAAAAAACCTAATAATGTCAACAAGTGGTTGCTCAATTGTGATTATTCCCTATATCTTCCCAATGAAAACAGTGCGTATTTACCTGAACCAAGACGAAAGCTTCTCGATACAAAGTTAATATCCTTTGAACCTGTAGAATGGTTGGATGTGATAGTAGTAGAAAAGAGCGAGGATGAGATACAGTCAAAAGTGGGTACCGATCAGTTCATTTTAATCAACACCTTCAGTGTATTTGGATTTCAAGCAGTGCATCAGGCTGATATCTGGAATAAAGTTGTATCCAAGACATTGGACACTATACCAACAAATAGAATTCAAGAGCAATCACAGAAAAGACAAGCTTCAACCGAGACGGGGTCTAGTTCTCGGAAACGACGAAGGTATGAAAAGGTGGACAAGCTTCATTTCTTTTCACCTAGCGCTACTTCAATACCGGTTATTGAGAGCCAAGATGGTACGACACCCCTAGAGCTGGCTAAGGAACAAAATACCAAGCCTGCAAGTATTGGAAAACTAGTTCAAAAGCCTGTTGTGTCTACACCCATCGAGGCAGGAAAAGTCAAAGAAGAACAGCCCAAACCAGAAGTAATTCCGGTATCCCCCGAGCCAAATGATGAGGACCACCAGAATCCGAGAAAGAGGAGGGGCGAGTCGTTTACAACTCACAGACCACCAAAGCTTCCCAAGTTTGTTCCAAAAGTATCATTTGCTGATGCCGTGATGAAAACAAAAGAGAAGACGAGAGAGTTGTGGGAAAAAGAGATGGGAATACTGGAAGAATCCGAGGGAGTTACCGCCAACTTGTCAAATTTGGCCATCGTGGAGGTTGTTGATGTACCAATCAGAAAAAGACAAAGAGAGTACGAAAAAGCTACTAATGCAACCACTACAGTAGGAAAGAACTTTAAAAAATTTGTCAAAAGTGTGCCAGTGAAGCGACAACAGTCACGCCCACATATTGAAATGGTTATTGAAGAAACTACTAATGTGTTACTACCTAAGCCAAAGCACAAACATACCACCACCATGGATGAAGATTTCAGTGGTGCAATGAGTGAAGTACGAGGATATGAACCAAACACCCTATTTGTCCCCGAAGATGACTCTGATGGTGGTTATGAAGAATCTATCACCCAACCATTTTTAATGAGTCAAGAGAATGCCAGTAGTACAGGAAGAGCGCCGAGACTAAATTATAAGAGCAACCATGATGATAGCAGCGATGGTGGCGGTGATGACAATGAAGAAGAAGAAGAAGATGATGACGACGACGATGATGATCAACCAAAGTTCGGGTTTAGTCGATAGTTATTTCACAATTCCACAAAGCCCCATTCTTCTAAAGTACGTAATATGCGTTTGTAAGTAGTTATGTCTCTCAAATGCAAGGAGGGGGAAATCATGCGCAATACAATTCTTATTCGTAGCATCAGCACAATCAAAAACTTGGTTCAAACGAGGTCTTTCATTTGTACTTGAACAATTCAAGTAGATTTGGTTATCAAATTGATGATATTGAGTGAATGGGTTACTACTGCGTGGTATTGTAGTAATCACGTCGTTCTTATGGATTAATCTTAAAAACTTTCTTTTGAATTCATTATGCTTTAACTCAATATGACTCCCTAGTACTTTATCTGCCCAATTCACAAAATCCTGATTGCCAGTTAGTGGCTGTCCCATTGTGACCAAAGTCATTTTGTCGTAACCCATATCAAGATAGTGCAACCCCAACAATAATGCAACACTGCCACCCAATGAATGTCCAACTATAATCAATTCATAATCATCTTCATCTCCAATTTCTTCGACTACATATTGATTGATATTACTTAAAGTGGTCGTGAAATAACGAAAGAATCCATTATGGACTTTGCACCCACGTCCACATAATGGTAAATTCAATCCGACGTTGGAATAACCTATCATATCAATTTTCATATCGGCATAGGTATCAAAAATAGACCGTGTACCTCGAAGTGATATAATTATTGTCTTTTTTGGTTTGGAAATATCGTAATTGAAGATGTTGTTGTAGGTGCTGGCGATATACCCTGTCACAGACTCAGGAAAGTACCATTGATAGACCAACGACATGTTGGGAAAACGCTTTTCACAATTCAAGTCGCATTTGAAAGGAGGTTCTATTCCATGAACTTCAGATATGCAATACGATATATCAATCAAGTGGGCATAAGTGTACAAATTGGAATATATTTCAGGGTCAATGGAATAAACGTTGTTTTCTCGCAAATCAAGATAAATCTCATTCTCAAGGGGGTGCGAACGGACCAGTGTGAGTAAACTGATGGTTATGAATAGAAAGATATTGTATAAGCCTGGGTACCACATGTTGTGTGTGCTGCAGAAAGATTCATGACTGGGGTATAATTTTTATAAACGGAGCTTTGTTAGAACAGCGCACTTTATAGCAATCACAGTATGTTAATGGGGACAGCTATTTTCACATCAAAGAGTTGGGGTCAGTGAAAAGTCATGCTGTGTTATATAACTACAAGTACCAAGGCTATGTATCTCGATAAAGGCATACCATTAGCTACCCAGCTCATTAAAAAGTGCATGCTACCCCGCTTTAAGTCCTAAAAGAGAAAAGTCCGAGAAACTCATTTTCAACTATTCAATGAGCTAAATACCAATACAAGTTTTAGCGTCATTATAGCCGCAACAACTCCCAAGACTAGCGGAACAACTATAATAATGAACCACTTGATGAAAAGGGCCGAGACAAAACGAGCAAACCGTTTTGTCATCAAAAAAAGTATAGCCACCGCTAGACATAACAGAAGTTTGTACGCTTTAGAAAACACAGCCATCATTGAAACATAGCTTTTGTGCGTATAATCGAAAGCTCCACGGACAAGGTCCGGAATTATATTAGCAATGTAGTTGGTGGCATTATGTGCGAGATTTAGAAAATTCTTGACTTTAAAATCAAGCATTTCCATTGAGACTACGGCTTCTTCTATTTTCTCCTCTAAATTCTCCAAAGAGGTGTTCAATGAAGATTCAAACGATGCGAGTATCTCCTGACCCGATGCATTCAAATACAGAACAAAAGCTTTCGAAATGTCATCCACCATCGCAACAGACTGCTGATTTATATATTGTCTCTGCACTTGTAAATTATCAAAGTTTCGGTTTAGTAATTCATTAATGGAGTGGATCTTAAACACCGAGAACTGCATTTTATGATCTATGTAGTCAAAGTGGCGTTTAGTAGAATCTCGCAACTCCAAAGTGTACTCGTTAATACCCTTTATATTTTTCAACGCCTCGTTTTGTTGATTCAGAAGAATTTCCTTATGTGCTTCCAAATCCTTTTGCAGCAGGCTCAACATGTCTTGGTTTTCTCGTATCAATTCACAAATGTGATACATTTCTTTAGTGAAGTAATTGACATGCTGTTCGAGTTCATTCATATTGGTATTAGCGCCTTGATACGATTGCTCTATGATAACAAGGGCATTGTTTAAAGAGACTTCAAAATTCTCGTAAAATACATTAAATGTCTGATTCATTAACTCTGCTGACCCTCTGCTCTCTTTCATGATATCGTCGACAATATTAAACATTGCCTCAAACCTTTCTTTCATGTGTTTCTGGGCTTCATCATTATCTGCTTGAGATGTCTTCAAGTCATTCATCACATTTTGGAAAAGTATAGTTACATTCTCGTAAACTTCTATAATTTGTTCCTTCTTGAATGGCAAGCTCACTTGATGACATACTTCCTTTACGCTTCTATAGTTGCCACTGTAGCTAGTCCAGAATTGAGGTGACTTCTCCAATGACTGAATACACTTGTCAATGTTTGCTTGTCTAATTTGTGGATCGCAATCTAGTGGGTATTCAATTTTGGCATTATCCAATTCGCATATCGACAACTCCAAAGCAACTTCTTTCTGTTGTAAAGAAGTGATTGTTTCTAGGCCGTGTAAACACTGTGGCAATATTGATAATAATGCTTGTCTGCTGCAATCGTCTTTCCATTCATCTAGTAAAGGAAAAGTGTATAGCTCATCTGATATTTCCCTTAATGTAAGCTCTCTAGCAAGTAAGCGATTCAAGCAAAATGCCCATAATGTCAACTGCATGTGAGTCTGGTGCGATGCAACAGTTTCATTTTCCATGGATGTTGACTTTGCTTTATAAGGTATGTTGTTTGACACCTGAAACAAACTCGAAACAACGTCCACATTATCATAAAAAATAAAACTCATAAAACAACATCATGAGGAGATAGAACATATATATAGTAGAATGATATACCAGATGCGACGTGTATGTGATTGAACACTGTCTAGACGATCATACTAGGGGAGAGATCCCCTTCAACTTCGTATCCAAGGTTGGAACTAGAACTTTTTGTAAATTAAATAACCATTTCAGGAGAAACAATCATGAGCAGTATATCTTGCAGGGAGTGGAAAGGCCAACGAGCAAGGGTTCTTCTAGTCTGTTGTCATGTCGTGGCTAAACTGGCAAGAGAATAATGTTGATGTTTAATTGGCGCCAACTTTGTGTACTTATCAACATCTTTTTCGAAATTTGATCAAATCCAAAAATTTTCAACCACTACAACCTAACTACCAATGATTACAAAAAGACTAATACGACAACTTCCTCGAAGGTATTCGACGATCCTGTTTATTTCCAACGAAGATAGACATATTTTTGAGTCTGAGAAGTTAACCAAAAGGGAGAATAGTGATGCTATACCGGACAAGCCAAATTTTTCAACCATTGATAAAGTTCATCACGAAATAGTGAATCCCGAAGAAGTTGCCGATTTGGTGACAAAGTTAAACACTAATGATGTCTTGATTTCTATACTATCGAAGGAAAAATATCTATATGGAGACAAAGATTATGTCATTAGAAGCATTAATAAGCTGTATGAAACTCCAGTCGTGTTTCCATTTTCAAGCATACTTCTTGGTTGGAAAAATGTGTACAACAAGCAAATCAAGAACTTGAAAGAAATTGAACCAGTCACTCATATGTTTCCACCAGTTGAGGACAAGTACTTGAACCTTTTAAAAGGTGCCGCCTCGTTCGAAGACTTTTTCAGAAAATCGAGAGCTTTCAAAAACTCAATCTTGATTAAAGAGGGTAAAGTGCAACCGTCAGAGATTAAAAGTTTGTTCACTGTCGAGTCTGCTTGCAATTTGGTTTTGAGCACCATTGATCGCCCCGAGGCGCTCGAAGAGTTTTTAACCTTTGTTGCCCCAAAAGTGCAGAGTTTCACATTCCACGGCTTGAAAGAATTGTTGACACTGGTAACATCATTATGTGAAGAGTTTCCTGTAAGTGCTTCTACCATCAATGAATTAGCAGTACGTATTATTGAATTGCATCCGCGAATGCTACGAGCTTTGGAATCTGACATTAAAGACAAGTTAGCTCGTTCAGTAATCGATATCAATTCAGATCTTGCAACGATTTTAATCAAAGACCTTGTCAGTGCATCTGTGTGTCCTTCTGAGAAAACAGTTGAAAAGTACTATGCTAGCTACAAATTCATCGATCCGGTGACTACATTAAAAGAGTTGTCATTCTTAAAACCGGTACTCCATTATCGCAAGATGAGTGATGTCGCATTCAACTTGGTTCTCCATACTGTAAGCAATGTAAACGAGTTAATAAAGCTCGTAACATTGCTAAAAAGGACGCCTGATATGCTCAATAACAAGCAAAATGAATTGTATTCCAAATTGCGTGAGATGACTACGTCCCAACTAATCACGACTCAATTTTTGCGCTTCTTATCAGCACGTAATGTACGGTTGAATAAAAAGCTACGGGAAAGAGCAATTAAGGATTACAATAATGATTCAGATGTGATAACTGCTATTAATAAGATATCACGTGTATAGTGTATTATAGGTTAGGCCAACCGTAGGTTGTCAAGTTCAATAGATTCCCTGCTAGAGTTTACTGAAAACTCATCGCTTTGATGATTGTGTCGTACGACACTTCTTAAAGAACTAGTAGAGTGGATATTGACTCTGGTTTCATCGCCGTCACCTTCATTTCTGGTATAGAAACCATCAGTGTACACAACAAATCCATCGTCACTTGAGCTGTCATTCCAAGATTGTTCCATAGCTCTGTTCCGCAATATCTTCATATCGGCATTAGCATATGGGTGGTCGTAGTTTTCGAAAAACCTCCTGCTCGATATCGACCTTTTGATAAAGCACAACATAGATGTGATTAGTGCCATCGAAACGATTGGCAATAATTGCACCCACCCCAAGTAACTCAACCTAGGAGTGAACAATAAAATATCAGCTAAAAAGGCTAGTAATGTCGTTAGAACCGAAAATATAGTTAGAATTAACATTATATTCAAGTACGGACTCAAGTCTCTTTTCTCTTTACGTAGATCACCAGTGTCCATATTGGCATCATCTTCATGCTCTTCTTCTCGTCTTTCATTTCTTAAGTGGTCCATCTCATCTCGCCGTTTCCGCAGTTCGATACGGTCCTTCATCCTATCCATGCTTTCCAAAGCATATAGCATAAATATGACTATTAATAACAAGCTGGAAAAGCAAAATGCAACAACATGAACCACCAATAACTTTGAAATTGTGTACCTCACGTATGACGGGAGAACGACTCCACTATAACTTGTACTGACATCGCTCCCCAAGTTGTAAAACGAGCTATTCGATGAAGGGTATCCTATCTTGGGTGTGCTACACTTCCCAGTTTGCATATCACATATACCAAACACTCCAAATTTAACATTTTCGAAATGGGAAAGGTAAATGTTTCCTCTGTGGGACGTGAGTGGGACTGAAATAACCGGGAGTAGCTGAATGACCCAGCAAACAGTACACAATACGAGTAAAGCTAGGAGTGCTTTGTACATGCCGTGTGGGTGTAAAATAAAGCTGTTTTAAATTAGATACCGTGACTTATATATGACATATGCTATTAAATGAGTGATCAAGTGTAGTGAAGGGGAAACTATAAAGTTGGGGATGGGTGTTCTTGTTGAAACAGTATGTACATTTTGTGTCATCAGTGTTTTTTTCTGTTCAATTTTCCATTTCCCATTTTTCGAACAATTCCATCATATGCGTGGGAGCAGGCTTCTTATCTACTTTACAGTCATAGTGATAACTATAATATCTTTCAAAAGGTTCAATTTCGTACGCTGGCTCACCATGTCATCATCTTCAACAACAACAACTACTCACTCATACTATAAAGAACTCCAAATTGCTACACTTGCGGTAAAGAGAGCATCTATATTGACCAAACAGTTGAGCGATTCAATTTCTCAGGCCAAATCAGGGACAATCACTAAAGAGGACAAATCACCAGTGACAATTGGAGATTTTGCAAGTCAGGCTATTATTAATAACGCTATAAAGCTAAACTTTCCCGGTGATGAGATTGTCGGTGAAGAAGATTCTGAGGATTTACAAGCCAACGCTAAGCTCTCGTCTGAAGTGTTGAATTTAATTACTAAAGTACAGAAAGAGACTGCTGAGTATGACGACGTAATTGGTACTTTATCCAAAGAGGAGGCTGTATTCAAAAGCATCGACTTTGGAAACTCTCAGGGTGGCTCAAAGGGGAGATTTTGGGCGTTAGACCCAATTGATGGAACTAAGGGGTTTCTCAGAGGAGATCAATTTGCTGTTTGTTTGGCACTAATCGATCAAGGGAAGGTTGTTCTCGGTGTTATTGGGTGTCCTAACTTGTCACAGTATGTCGAATCGAATGAAAAACACCATGGAACAGTTGGCGGATTGTATCTGGCTATAACTGGTCAAGGGGCATACTACTCGGAATTGTTTACACCAGGATTTAAGCCTTTAGGACAACAACAACATATACATATGTCAAATCATGACTCTCCAAAGGACTTGAAAGTGGTGGAGGGTGTGGAAAAGGGCCACTCGTCTCATTCAACCCAAGCAGAAATAAAGGAAAAGATTGGGTTTGACCAGAGTACAGTCTCAACACAGACAATCAATTTAGATTCGCAAGTTAAATATTGTTTGTTAGCTAGTGGACAGGCAGATATATACTTACGTTTGCCTATTGACGATTCGTATAGAGAAAAGATTTGGGATCATGCTGCGGGAAATGTTTTGATTTACGAAGCAGGTGGTAAAGTTGGTGATATATACGGAACTCCATTGGACTTTAGTAAAGGTAGGTACTTGAATTCAAAGGGTGTTATCGCCGGCAACAGCAAAATATTCAACACAGTTATCGATGCAGTGAAGGAAGTTTTAAAACTCAATTAATGCTCACCTTGTTGCCACCAATCACATGTGGAGCTACTTCTTGAAGCCACGACAATTCAATTGATGAACAATTTCTTGCGTAGCCCTTTGTAGTAAACACATACTCAATATACATAATCGCATCTAGATTCAATTTACCAAACAACACCGAGGAAGGATGCACACTGATCAACTGCCCAGTATTGAAAGTTCTGAATGATCTATCTGGCATTCCTACGGCCGTGTTTGTGATGAATCCTTTCAAGAATGATTTGAGAATGGCAGGAATGTCCAAGACCTCGTCTTTCTCCTCAAACTGAGAACGTAGATTTGTCAATTGTTTATCCTTTGCGTCATCCGAAAGGCTATCGTCTTGTTTAATAGTTGCTAACATGTACTCCTTTAGCTGATTCTTTATCTTGAGCACATTCTTGAATCCTTTGTAACTAAACATCATTTCTTGGCACCACTCTTTACCCAAAGATTGAAATGTTTGGTAAAATTCATACAATGCGATCAAATCACCGTGGGTATTTCCTTTTGGACAGTGTGACCTACGTTTGAAGTTCATTTCGTCTCTCAACTCTCCCGTAACATTCAAGATTAGATTGTCAACGGATAAGCACGAGACTATATCAATCACTGGCGCCAAACAGCCCATTTCAATAGCAGTAATCAAAACTACCGACAACTGTGGAGGTAATGGCAACACACTCATCTTGTACCCTAAATTGGTAATCTTACCAGCATCATTCAATGCTCCTAGTGTGTATAAGGTGTTCAAAGCACTTAAAATCAGCTCCTGCCCAGGATCTTCAAGCCACGTCCAGTTTAATAGATCATCTATACCCAACTTTTTCAATGTCAAAATTGGCAAGATGATATCATTCCTTTTGATTTCAGATTCTTGCTGCTTGGGCAAGTTCAAGTACTCCTGTTCTTGATACAACCGAAACACTTTTCCCGCACTTTCTCTTCCTGCTCTTCCTGCTCGTTGCCTAGCCGAAGCTTGTGAAATAGGAGTTGTGAGTAAAGTAGACAAGCCCAAGTTGTGCTTCCAGATTTTAACCTTTCTCAATCCTGAATCAATAACATACTTTACGCCGGGGACAGTAATCGAAGTCTCAGCAATATTTGTAGCCAAGATTATCTTTCTACGACCTTTGGGTAATTTCTCAAAGATTTTCAGCTGCTGATGTGGACTCAATGCTGCATACAAGGGTAATGGAACAATCAAAGGTGCTTCTCGAGGTAGTTGCGGTGCTAGTTGTTCCAATGTTTTCACACAATTGTCTATCTCCTCCTGTCCTGCTAAAAAGCACAACACATCACCTTCAGGTTCGGTCATATTCACCTTGATAATAGAGCGAATAACACAATCAACTATATCTTGATTACTTTCGTCTCCAACATACATCTGAGTCACTGGATACATCTTACCTTCAACATACAAGATAGGTGCATTATTGAAAAAGCGACTGAACAATTCAGCATTCAATGTTGCCGACATTACAATCACTTTAAGGTCCTTGCGGGTTCCAGAAACAATTAACGATTTCAAAAACCCCATAATTAAATCAGTCAATATTGTCCTTTCATGCGCTTCATCTAAAATGATTGTGCTGTACTTTTTCAATTCCCTATCCAACATGATTTCCCTCAAAAGCATACCATCGGTGAGGTACTTCAATTTGGTTCTTGGGTTGCTCATATTGGTGAAACGAACCTGGTACCCAACGTCGGAGCCTAATTTACAACCATATTCTTCACTTACTCTGGATGCCAACGACGCTGCTGCAACTCTTCTTGGTTGTGTTACAGCTATAGCTTTTCTGTTTTCTGGAATCAAAAATTGTGGTATTTGTGTTGATTTACCCGAACCTGTTTCACCAATGATGATAGTTACTTGGTTCTCTGTCACAAATTGAGTGATTTTGTCCTTATGTTGGTAGATTGGTAAGTTCTGCCGTACTTGGAGTAGCTCCTTTGCTCTCTCAGTTGACTGTAGCAAAGATCGCAGGAAATTAAAATCGTTTGCATCATCTGAATCTGAATCTGAAGCATGATCAATATATTTGACTACTTTCGGTTTACTTTTGTAATCTTTCTTCGTTATTGTTTTATCTTCTTTAAATGTATCGCTCTTTGGTGCAGTTGGTTTTTCTATCGTGAGGGTGCTTTCCGAAGCTGGCAAGGGGGTTGCATCCAATGTTTTAGCTTCATTGGAGTCATCACCAAATTTGATCTTTTTGTTCTGAGACTTAACTGGAATTTGTGTTGTACTTTCCGGTAATGCAATCTCGCCCGACGTTACCTTGGAGCCTTTGCTCCTCTTTCTCTTTCTCTTTTTGGAATAGTCCTGGCTCGAACCATTAGGTTGGTCGTAGCTCATCCTAATCCTCTATTCGTTTGCAGATGAAAAAGAGATGCGAAAGAAACAAAGAACAGAAAAAAATAAAAATAAAATTAAATTGAAAAGGTTTATGTTGGATCTTCACCAAAGATGTTGAAAGTATCACTAAGACAACAATTGCGTCGACAAATCAGACTCAACTCGTCAACGACTCTTCCTAGGGATACAGTGACAGTAATACCAACTGTGTATGAATTGACTGAAGGAAAAGATGTCACACCTGAAACGAGTCCAGATACATCGTTAGTCAGCTACTTACAGTCAAGACATCTAATTGAGTCATTGACCGATGATAAATTGTTCAACATAACCAAAAGAGATAACAATGGAAACTTTAAGTTATACTGTGGTGCCGATCCAACAGCACCAAGCTTACATTTAGGTAATTTATTGCCATTGATGGTTCTACTACATTTTAAACTCAGCGGAAGTAATGTATATGGTTTAGTAGGAGGTGCAACCGGTCAGGTTGGTGACCCTAGTGGGAGATCCACCGAAAGAAGTGTGTTGAATGTAAATGAAGTTGAGAGTAATGTCGGCAGGATACAGAAGCAAATTACATCTTTTCTATCCAATGGTATTGAGTATGCCAAATCAAGACAATTTCCAATGAACAAAAGTATTGGCCAAAGCAATAGCGTCAACAATGAAACGTGGTGGAAAGATGTTAAAATGTTGGACTTTTTGGCCACTTATGGACGCCACATCAGAGTCAGTGCAATGTTGGCTAGAGATTCAATCCTGTCAAGATTAGAAGGCGGTGGGATTGGATTTAATGAATTTACCTATCAAATTCTACAAGCATATGACTTTTACCACTTGTACAAGAATGAAGGTGTCAACATTCAAGTTGGTGGTAATGACCAATGGGGAAATATCACTGCTGGTATTGATCTTATTTCACGTTTGCGAAAGCAGGACGAAAAGACACGCGAAGCATTTGGAGTCACCGTTCCGTTGTTGACCACTCCTTCGGGTGAGAAATTTGGAAAATCTGCAGGAAATGCCGTTTTTATCGACCCTCATTTGACAACTCCGTATCAGTTGTACCAATTTTTCATCAATGTACCCGACGACATGGTTAGCAAATTGCTCAAAGTGTTTACATTATTACCATTGAATGTCATCGAAGGTGAACTTGTTCCCAAGCATCAAAGTGATCCTGGTTTGCGTATAGCCCAAAGGGTGTTGGCTAGAGAAGTTGTCGACTTAGTACACGGGGTAGGTGTTGGAGACGAGATGGCATATATTACAGGATTTTTGTTCCCAACTCCCGACCAGCCTTTTAACGACCATGTTAATGCTGATAAATTGATTGAAAACTTTAAAAGATCTGGTATATTGTACAAGTTCCCGTTGAGTAAATGCAATGACATAAAGTTGAGTGCTTTGATTGCCAATATCACCGGGAAATCAAAGAGTGAGGTTAGAAGATTGATCAAGTCAGGTGGTGTGTATTTAGGCTTGGATAGAAACCAAGTGGAAGACCCTGATGATGTTGTATTGTTTGACAAAGATCATCATTTGGTAGATGGCAGGTTGATGTTGTTGAGGATTGGAAAACAGCATTACTACGTTGTGGAGTTTGTATAGGCAAAGGTGTAGTGACCATGTAAATAGAATCCAATTGCATACACACCAGATAGGCAAACACCTCTGAAGCCGAGGCTAAAGGCACAAGCAAAATTCAAAATTTCTCGGTTCGGGTTTAATATTTGCGGATTTTAGTTGGATCCTGATTTAAATGCGATGGGGAGTTTAACTGCGGCCGTGAAACACAAACTCAGCCCCTTGAATTACGAGATTAATAAGACAAAATGTTTCACATCTAGACCCCTTGATCACTGACTAATTGCAACTAACTACTTTATACTAACGTGTGTGTAGTATCTGTAACTTTGTTGTATCTTTTGCATGACGTGCTTTTAAACACCAGCCCCCTCCTCGAAACTGTTTTTTTTAAAATGGTAGCAGTTTCTCATATAAATACGTTTTCGTTTTATTCTTGCCTTCTAAAATAGGTACCTTTTTATCACTCCCCCTCCCTTCTAAAACTATCACATTGAGCCGTCTTCCAAGTATCAAACGCATCATGTCCAAATTCTACGACTTAACTCCACTCGATAGTAAAGGAAACCCATACCCATTCTCCGAATTGAAGGGCAAAGTTGTGCTCATTGTTAATGTTGCTTCCAAGTGTGGCTTTACTCCTCAATACGAAGGGCTTGAGAAATTGAACAAGGAATTTGAAGGTAAACCAGTGCAAATTTTGGGCTTCCCATGTAACCAATTCGGTAACCAAGAGCCAGGTTCAAATGAAGAAATTGGATCATTCTGCAAGCTAAACTATGGTGTTACATTCCCTGTATTAGCCAAGATTGACGTTAATGGTAGCAATGCCTCACCTGTTTACCAGTACTTGAAGAGTCAAAAGTCAGGCTTGTTGGGTTTGACTAGAATTAAGTGGAATTTTGAAAAATTCTTGATTGACCAGAATGGAAATGTCGTGGAGAGGTTTAGTTCGTTGGCCAAACCTGCAGATATTGCTCCAAAAATAGAGCATTTGTTGAAGAACACCAAGTAGTTTGTTGAAATGTTTAATTATATAGTATAGCTTAATTGTTTAATTCTTATTATCTTTTCTGAGTACACTTGTAGAAGTTCCACCAAGAGGTAAATCACTAATGGAGCTAAATGATGGTGCAAATCTGTTTTGGTTTAGAAGAGATGGTGGCAAATCAATCAATATGATGTTCTGTTCCCTGTCGTGATTCAGCCGTGTTGCCATTATTAGACTTGTAGTAATTACCAAATGGCAGAGAATACGTTACTGTAGCCATTCACTTTCCTAATGCTGCCATGAAAAGCTTTGGAATCAGTGTACTAATTTGTACCTGCTGACGCGTGCTTCCATTTCTGGACATGTTGGCAAGTTTACCGTAATTAAACTGGAATTCACATACACAGAGCATTGCCCGTTGCCGCTCATATGATTGCTCGAGTCCGTTGATAGGTGTAATACTCCTTGACAGGCATAGCACAAGATCTAACTTTGTGTTTATACAGTCATACAATTGAAGAACAGAACAACTTCGGTCGCATCAACCATTTGAGTCATTGCCTTTTCCGGTGGTCCATTGTACTCCACTAAATCAAATTGGTTTGGGGTCAATGCTCCGATTCAGGGCCTGAAGAAAAAAAAGCTTTTCAGAACAAAGTGTTAATATGCAGTCTTCTTAATGAATCATAATTTTTCACTTTCATTCTCACACTCTCCTTCCTCTCCCCAAAGGTTGAAAAAAATTTTTCTCTTATTTTTTTCAACATTATAAAAACCCCTATAATCCTTTTCTTTTTAATCTTATTTTCAGACTGTCTCCTATTGGATATATCTATCAATAAACAACAAGTCACTTATTTGAACAAAAAATGTCATTCAGAACCAATTCCATCCGTATGGCTAGATTAGCCACTTCAAAGGCTACTTTGTCTAAAAGAACTTTCTCCTTATTAGCTAATGCTACTAGAACTACCACCATTGCCAAGGCTTCTGTGCCAATGATGGCTGTACGTGGTGTCAAAACCATCAACTTTGGTGGTACCGAAGAAATTGTCCACGAAAGAGCTGACTGGCCAAAGGAAAAATTGTTGGATTACTTCAAGAATGATACTTTAGCTTTGATTGGTTACGGTTCTCAAGGTTACGGTCAAGGTTTGAACTTGAGAGATAACGGTTTGAACGTTATTCTCGGTGTCCGTAAGAACGGTACTTCTTGGAAAGCTGCTGTTGAAGATGGTTGGGTTCCAGGTGAAAACTTGTTTGATGTCAATGAAGCCGTTGAGAAAGGTACCATCATCATGAACTTGTTGTCTGATGCTGCTCAATCCGAAACTTGGGATTCCATCAAGCCATTGTTGACTGAAGGTAAGACCTTATACTTCTCCCACGGTTTCTCACCAGTCTTCAACAACTTGACTCACGTTGAACCACCAAAGAACATTGATGTTATCTTGGCTGCTCCAAAGGGTTCAGGAAGAACCGTCAGATCTTTGTTCAAGGAAGGTAGAGGTATTAACTCATCATATGCCGTCTGGAATGATGTTACTGGTAAAGCTGAAGAAAAGGCTATTGCCATGGCTATTGCTGTCGGTTCCGGTTACGTTTACCAAACCACCTTTGAAAGAGAAGTCAACTCAGACTTGTACGGTGAAAGAGGTTGTCTTATGGGTGGTATCCACGGTATGTTCTTGGCCCAATACGAAGTTTTGAGAGAGAACGGCCACACTCCATCTGAAGCTTTCAACGAAACCGTTGAAGAAGCTACTCAATCCTTATACCCATTGATTGGTAAGTACGGTATGGATTACATGTACGATGCTTGTTCCACCACCGCCAGAAGAGGTGCTTTGGACTGGTACCCAAGATTCAAAGATGCTTTGAAACCAGTCTTTGAAGACTTGTACGAATCCGTTAGAAATGGTACCGAAACCAAGAGATCTCTTGACTTCAACTCACAACCAGACTACAGAGAAAGATTGGAAGAAGAATTACAAACTATCAGAAATATGGAAATCTGGAGAGTTGGTAAGGAAGTTAGAAAATTGCGTCCAGAAAACCAATAAAGCTGAAGAGCTTATGCACACACACATTAATGGTCAATGAATGACTTGCATTTTAATTCAATTCTAAACAATCAGTTGTTTTGTTTTTTTTTTTATTGTATAATCATTTGAAAGTAATAATTTATTATGGGTCTATCAAGAAAAAGAAAAATATCATATAGTGAACATTGCATATAGGTTTGTCGAATAAACACTGTGTTCCGTTATTTATAAATGCATCTTATGTAGGGAGGTGACTTGAATGAAAGCGTTTCTGATTTTGGTTCGTCGTTTCGGAGTTTGCGATCGTCGTTTCGCAAAAAGATCAATGTCCTGTATTTGTCTTGCCTTTTTTTCATATGTGACTCCAGTTTAATGTGTAGGCAAAAACCAAGTGAATTACATCCAACGCTTAACATAGTATAACAAATTACATTTACCACTCTCTTGCAATGCCTGACGTTGACCCAGTAGATGAAGAGGATGATGCCTGGAGTTACTCGTTCCCACCATCTACAGATTCGCTTCCACTAGAGCAATCCTCGACTTTGCAGCAACCACAAGCAACTAAACCAGGATTATCGAGACTACACAGAGTCGATTCAGATGAACAACAGCTGCGACAACTCTCCCAACAAGCTGATATAATCAATAAGATAAAACAGTCGCAAAACTCAGAGGCAAGCTCAACTGGAGTCAGATCATCCATATCGTTAACATCCACATTCAATAAAACGCCGTTGAATCCATTGACAACAAAAGAGGATGCGAGCTCAGTGATTTCAAAAGACTCAAGCACTCAGCAATCAACAAACGAGGCCAATAATAAGGATAAGCCAAGGTTTCTTAAAAACCTTCAAAACATCGACGCCAACAACCAAGCCACGTCGCCGACGTCAAATAATTCGAATGACCTTGACCAGAAATTGGGATCGCCCAAAATTATCACCTATCGCAAATCAAAGAGAACTGTAAGTGAAAGCACATTTGACTCATTTGACCCTTCAACGCTGTTGACTACACCGCCTCCAACAAGCAAATACGATACTCGATTGTATGTGGATGAGTTTTACAAAGATTCAAAGTACAGATACGCCACTATAAAAAGAAATGTCGAATTCCATCAGTTGTTCAATTCACTTGATTTGACGGATCGGTTGTTGGATGACTTTTCTTGCGCATTGAGTCGAGAAATTCTACTTCAAGGCAGAGCATACGTTAGTGAAAGCTACCTCTGCTTCAACTCGAATTTGTTAGGATGGGTTACAAATTTAGTCCTCAAGTTTGACGATATAGTCAAATTTGAGAAACGATCGACAGCTGGGTTGTTCCCCAACGGTATCAGCATAGAAACTGAAGATGGAGCAGTGCATACGTTTGCTAGCTTTTTATCACGAGACCAAACCTATGATTTAATGACTACTGTATGGAAGGGAAAAACAGGAAGAACAAATCAAGAGCAACTGTTTGACTCCCCAGAGGCTAGCAATATTGATTCTGCATCTTTGGCGAATACAACATCGCCTAGAGTACAATCATATATCATGTCTCTAGATGGTGATGATGAGCCAATTTCACAAGCCCAAGACGACACAGATCAGGAGGAATCGAGTGAAAATGCGAATTCCGACGCTGAAGAACCAAGAAATGGCGAATTGTTACCAGGTTTTGGAATCAGCACCAAGCTTACAAAAGTGGCAAAACTCAAACCAGACTCGAAATACAAAAACCTTGGTCCTGATACCCATGCTCCAACAACAGCCAAATACACCAAGTTCCCTCAAGAAGTTGATTTGATTGAGACCAGAATTGATGCACCATTGGGTATAGTATTTTCCATATTATTCGGATCTGACCCTACATTCCAAATTGACTTTTTAAAGCGTCATGACGGACTGGAAATCTCGGAAATTCCTGAATTCAAATCATCCTTTGAAGATCCAGCGTTATTGAAAAGAGAATACACTTATCGACGGCAATTAGGTTACTCAATTGGTCCCAAGTCAACACGATGTGAAGTCACTGACACGATAGAGCATATGAACCTTGCTGATTATGTTGTTGTAACCACAACGACCCAAACACCAGACGTACCCCTGGGTAACGCTTTTGCAGTCAAGACACGGTATATCCTTAGTTGGGATGAACTGAATACGACAAATTTATTGATTAGTCTCTACATTGAATGGAAGGGCAAGTCATGGATGAAGTCAGTGATTGAGAAGCTGTCACTTAGTGGTTCAACAACCACTTTAAACGAATTGGTGAAGGAAATGAAAGATGAAGTGAATGAAAATGTCTACTATGTTGATGGCCCAAGTGAAGCTGCTCCCCAGAAGAAGAAGAAAAAGAAGACCGTAGAAGAAAAGATTGCAGCAGAGGTAAAGCATGAAGTGGCTGCATCAGTGGCTGCTAGCGAAGCATTGGTGTCGAGAATATTCCACCCTGGTTACATACTTGCTTTGATTGTGATTTTGCTACAATTGGTTATCTTGTACAAGTTGATTTTGTTACAGACTGCATTCGAGATGCACTTGCGGAGCGATTCCACGAGATGATGTGTAGCTTCTACAATTAATGATAAGATTATGAAATTGCTTTCCTCCTATAATGTAAAATACAAGTGAGGCTAAACACTATTTACAAAGTCTCTTTTTGTCCTCCATCCCCCTTCTCAGCACACTCTCAACGCATTCCCCGGCTCTGTTTCAAACCGTTCAATAATATCCATATTCTCAACTGTATGCACCAATATTTCATCGCAATTATCATTCAATTCAAAGATAAATAACCCCGAAATTACCCTCTCCAAATCCTTTTGTTTCTCTTTATTTACACCCATCACTGCACCTGTCAATTTACCAATCAACCCCGATAATGTGACATTTGCCCCCATCAACTTCTTTGTATCCTCAGGTGACCACTTGTGCGATCCAAAATGGGCATTTGATGTTGATTGCACCCCCAAATGTTCACAATTGGGCCTGCATGTACTCCATCTAACATACACTTTCATTGATGTACTAAACATGCATTGTGGATCCTGTTTCCTTGAAGTTTTGATACTAGATATGTGTAGTTTGACTTGCGGGCTAAGGATTATTGATGTAATGAATAACGTTATTGCTTTGCATGCACTATTGTACGCAATTGTGCCATGTAGTTTAGGAAGATAGTTTTCATCAAATTGGGAAGGGCATATTCGGAGATAGATGTTGTTTGAGATTATTTCCTTTGATAAATTATGCTCTAGTATATTGGGGATCTGGCTCTTTAGTTTTTCAATCAAGTTCAGAAGGTTCATCTTGCGTTCAAGGTCAAGTTTGTCCTCCGGCGAGATATCATTGTCACATTTGTTAAAAATACGTGGAATTTTGCTGAATCTAGTACACGGTTTGACACGTAATGGTGGAAGTGACGGGGGATATTGTGGAGCTGTCAATGGTTGTTGCTGCTGGAGCGGGTGGAGTTGCTGTTGATTGTAAGGAACCAATTCAGATCTCCTCGATGGCAACTGTCGTACTAAAGGAGCCAACGACACATGGTTATCTAGCAAGTGTCGTATGGGTCTATGCTGTGCTACTCTAGACATTCAACGTTTAACAGTCTACTTTTTATGATAAAGTCTATGAGCCTTTGATTATTTCGTTGGTGAGAAAATAACTTTTTGGGGGGTAAATTTTCCCACGCTTTTTATGATGCATACGAATATACAAATAAACGTGTATTAAAATTTTAACCACACATTATTGAGTAAGTATAAATGTCACGCTGGATAACACAAATTACGAAGTATAAATCTCTATAAGTGACTCAATCAAGAAAACAAAAGCGTAAAAAAAATTAATCTTCCCTCAAGACTGTTCAATCAGGGTCCTCGCGTCAACGTAGATGCACCTCTGCCTCTCATTCTTGGTCAACACATGCTCACTCAACCATTCACTAGCAAGATATCTTGCACCACAAGCTATGCACTCTCCACTCAAGGGTAATTTATCTCCCAAAGTGTGCGCTGTTTTGCCTCTTGAATCGTCAAATTTGAAATGCAGATGCAACAAATGTTTCTTGTAATCATAGGGTCGATTGAAATTTTGTGTCTTGTGGTTACACATTTCCCTGGGATAAACGCATTGAAATCTACCAATTTCATTATGTATTCGCATATGACGGGTCAAATCACGACTAATGAATTTATCACAAACAGGACACTTAGCACCTTTGCTTCCCTTCTTTTTCGCAGCTGATGTATGTGTTTTATTTGCTGCCAGGGAATCTCTTTGACCGGTATCGGATCCAGCAGATGCTACGCTGTGAACACTGTGATTCGATGTGGTCCGGTGCAAAGTAGATGGATTTGGATATATTTCCTGATCTTCATCGGAATTAATGTAGTTATCAATGTTGAAGTGGTTGATGTCTGCGGAATATGTGGATTGTGAATAGTTGTCAATCTCGGCTCCTGAACCTGAACCTTTTCCTGGGGACGACTCGTTTTGGGATACGTATGGATCAATAGACAAGCCTAACGGAGTGAATTCATCCTTTATAGGTTCTTGCTGTCCATCACCAATATTTTCTTCGCGAAACTCTGGGATCGGAAATCCCATAATGTTTGAATCCAACAAGTCGTCGTGTTGAGCACCTGCGGTGGCAAAATCGTCTGCTTTATCTAGGTAAACTTCAAAAGATTGATTGAAATTATTTACTCCCGCATTGACGCCTATAGCTGGCGAGAAGTAGCTCCCATTTGCAACAGAGTCAACCCCTGGCGTGTGATTCAATTCAAAGTAGCTCTTTGCTCCCGCTGGTGGATCAACAGAGGGGGTCAAGTTAAATCCAGGAACAGATCCATACACATTGCTGTCATTTAACTCCATTTCCTTCATTACATCAAAGTCCTCACGCGCTAATGACATGGATAGTCGCAGAGGACCATGGTTTAGACCACCCGGCGTCCTGTTCCAGTAATCCGTTCCAGAATCGGACTGAGACGAAGAAACTAGTCGGTTTGGTAAATTGGCCCTTTTGTTGATTCCATCCAACTTTAAGTGGAAACCAGGCTTTTTTCTTGGTCTTCCCCGTTTAGCCTTAACTTTGGGTTCGAATGTTGTTTCCTTGGTGGCTGATAGTGCATGGGGGTATTTGGTAGTATCGTTGTTGGCAGGAGCAGCTTGTTGGGGAGCATTTTGGAAGGTTGGCAAATGTCGAGATTCAGTGTGTTCTTCGGCTGAGCCACGAGGGGGGTATTGGTCATTGGATTGTTTGTGAGGGTTGTTAACGTAAGAGGCTTGCGTTGGTGCATGGTAGGAATTGTATGATTGGCTGTAATTTTGAGAAAACGAGGGTTGTATATGTTGATATTGTTGTTGGTGGATTTGCTTTGGATGTGATTGCAGCTGATGTGCAGCTTGCTGTTGATGTAGATTGTTCATTGTTGCGTGCTGTTGAAACTGCTGTTGTTGCTGTTGTTGCTGAGCATTATGGTGGTGGTCGAAATGCTGATTTTGTTCACCCTGAGGTGCATTATATCCCAGTAAATTCTGACATTGCGGTGCTCGAGTTGCTATACTTTGGTACTCTTGAGATGATTGAGCTTCGTACACAGGCTGTACATTTTGATCATAATGTTCATTAGATGACAAACGGTACCCATCGCTTCCGGGCTGCAGTGGCGTTTCATGAACTCCTTGGTCATAACTGTGCAAGCCTTCATAATGTTGCATAAAGTTATGTACTTCTTCTTCTATCGATTTGTCTGTATAAAAAGTTTCAATTCTAGATGACGGAACGGAAATGGCTCCTCTATCAACAAAGTAACCATTGCCAATTCTGTCATAGCTAGAGTCTGCATATGCCGGTTGGTTTAATAGTTTCGGCTCTTGGTAAACGAAATCCGGCGTAGTACCACCACCGCTTTTTTGCAAGGCTTGTGCAGACTTATTGTAGTGTCGAAACAATGACTTCGACAACTGCAAGTGGTAGTTTGATTTGCTAAACTGTGGATTATGAGAGGAATTGTGGTCAACTTCGTTTAATGTCATCTTGTTTTAGCACATAAAGGTGATATAGCAAATTTATCCGTCAATGGGGAGAGAAGTGGCGGTGGCTCTCTCTATCCTTGTGTAAATAAATAATGGAAAGTTAATAAAGTCCTGTATCTGTAATAAAGAATTCCAAGTGTGTGATGTATCTATAGTTTGCTGTTGTTTGTTCGTTTATGGCTAAGCTTGATTGGTCATATATATATACATATATATATACATATATTTTAAAATCCGTTTGTTTTCTCATAATCAAAATTCTTGTGCTTCATTTTTTTTTCTTTTTTAATTTTATTATTTTATTTTTTTAATTTTTATTTTTGCTAATTTTTTTTTAAAATTGAGGAAATATATATAAATCTCAAGCTTTCTTTACAATCAATCAAGGCTTCCGTATTGGGAAGACAATATTTGAATTGCGGAAGCGGTCCAAGAATAGGATGCAAGCATTACATGTGATGCAAGTGAGTATTCTGTCTTGATATAAGCGATGCAGTATTACATACAGCAGCTCTTCTTAGATCTTTGCTGTCTTAAACTGATCTGACTATAAATGATATCTACGATGTGAGGTGACAAAAACCCTAAAATTTTCCAAAGATTACCCGAGTTAAATCTAACCTATTTGATTTTAAATGGTGTTCATCATTTTCTATTGCATGCATACATAGCATTATGTCAAAATGAAAGTTTTGAACTATTTTGTAAAATCGTAAACTCCTTTTTTGACGTCGCATAATCTCGCTTGATAATGCACACTATAACAGCATTGAGGTTTAATAAACACCAATTAAGTTGGTCACTCCTTGATTGATTCCATCATGCCATTGCTTTTTGGATTTGGATGTGTGTTAGTTCAAGGTGTCAAGTAAATTAAATCTCGGTTGCAGGCAAATTCTGGGCAAAGTGTTACCGAGTCGGGTATTTAGCCGATCTATCATATAAATTTATCACCACAGATAGTTCTTCTTTTTATGCAGAGATTCCTTTGTTTATGGGGATATACTTGGATAGGAGATTCAATATGTCGTTTGTATGACATGTCCATAGTAGTAACCAGAAAGCAAGTTTCCCCCGCCACAACCTTTTTACTTTGTTGGCTAGTGTGTACTCTGGCCAATTTTCTGTGGTTGCATCAAGTTGCATACTTGCATCCGAATGGGGGGAACAAAGTGAGGCTTTGTCATCCTTTGTTAATGACAAAAGGAGACCGATATGTTTTCCACAATTTGATCAAGCTGAAGCCGATTAGATAGCAGGTGTGATCTAAGAGCTCCTCATTAGGTAAATTGCCAATTTGTGCCGGATTGGTAGGAGTGATAAGGAGACGTTACGTAGTGCATCAAAGTACAATAGTGGCATACTTTGCGGCTAAGGGACACCGTATCTCACATGCCAGCTCTACTTTCGTTCCAATCCCGAAGAAAGTGGGTAATTTAATTGAGACCATCACTTCGAACGAACTAGAACTGATCACGTGAACACGTTGAATAAGACATGGAAAAGACAATAGTGCTCATCCGTCATGAGTTGCCCCGTTATTAGAGTATACTCTTGCTCACATTTGAAATGAAATCATTGATTAACTAAACTACAATAACCTCAAAAGGTTATAGAATCCTAAACAAAGCTCATATATTATTCCAAAAGAGATAGCAATCTTCGCTTAACATTTTTTGTGACAAAGTTCATAGGCTAAAAAGCCTTGATTGTCTTTACAATACAACACACAAAAGAAGTGACATATTAAACCCAATCGGCTTTCAATTAGTTCCAACTTCATATAGTGCCACATTTCTCCCATAAAACACCTCTTGCCGATCATCATGAAGTATCGTTTAAGCAAGTGCACTTTTTGTTGGGAAAGGATGGATAACAAAGATTAAAAAAAAAAAAACAATAAGCATAGTAAACGATATACTTCGCTTATTTTTACGATTCCATTTCCAGATACAGGCATGAAATCCCTCAATCGGGATCAAAACTAGTTTAGAATAGGAGAGAATGGTAAAATTAGTAATTTTTCCCCAATTCAAATGCAAACTCAATTGCTTGGTTATGATACTTTTTGTTTCATTGAGATATGCATTGGGCTGGTTAGTCCTTCAAGCAATAAAACTAGAGATGTACTTTTTGCACATTATGCAGTATTACATCTATCACATTTTCTAACTAATTTCGCAGGCTATATTTTACTGTACAAGGTAGCCCGCCTTGCATTCGCCAAGTTCTGAGTCTAGTCATATCATTGTGTACAAATGATATTGAATACTCCTTTTCAAGACTAACCAAAAATTTACTTCATACGTTGTTACTTCAAACATTTTTCTAGTAGACTTCACACACTCACCCCCCTTTATTCAAAACCCACTTGCTCCTCCCAAAAGTAAGCACAATCTACATTCTACTTTGGATCGAGAATTGGACACCTCTTTGATAAATCTGAAGTTAGGATATGTTCTTCTAACCAAGTTTCACCCGTAAATCGCAAACCACAAGGACAAGTTCCCCAATGAGTCAATTTATCACTCAAATTATGCAATTTTTTCACTTCAGGATCATCAAAATGGTAATGTCGATTGAGCAAATGTTTCTTGTAATCATAAGGCCGATTGAATTTGCCCAGTTTATGTCGACATTGTTGTTTGGGGAATTCACAAGTGAAGCGAGATTCCGATTGATGTGTGCGCATATGTCTTGACATGTCGCGGGTGATTCTTTTGCCGCAAATTTCACACGTCCGATGATCAACAAACCGTGCTTCAACTAACGGGATCGGAATGGAGTTGATGTTGGAATTGACAAATGTAGTCATGTCGGGATACTCAGAAACATCCATTGGGTGAGGTGGTAGTGTAGATAAATTTGAAGGGGCAAATGGTAGTGTTGCTGACTGATGAGGAAAGTGAGGATGTGTGTTTATTGGCTGGTGGTGCAGTTGATGGCGCGAATACTGAGGAAGCTGCGACAAGAGTGGCAGCAGTTGCAGATGGAGGACCAGTGACTGACCTGGCGGTTGCACTTGAAGTGGGTGTGATGGAATTTGCAGCAGTTGATGAGCTTCATCTTGGTTTAAAGAAGCAGAGGACTGTGAATGAAGATAGATATTACCCTCAATATTCAGTGGTGGTTGTCGATGCAAAGCTGTGGCGGAAGAAGATCCAAGATTTGCAATTGATGATGAGGCACTGGGATCAGTCGTAGTGGTACCATAATCGGCCGGCGGTTTATCTTTGTCCATAGGGGTTATTGACGTCGGAACTGAAGAGGAAGAAACATCTTGATTAGTTCCTAGCATCAGATACTGTGATTGCATGGATAAAGGACCAGAGCTGGATTGGTCAGCTTGATCCAGGGCTTCGTTGTTGTGCATGGTGGAATTGAATACAGGTTGTAATTGGTGGCTCGTGGATTCTGTATTTAGGCTTGTTGTTGAAGCGTTTCGAGTAGCAGTAAATTCTTCTTGTGACGGGTCAGCCGATATCGATGGTTGTTGTTGATGCTGTTGCTGATGCTCCACGTTATTTAACGGTAGTTGTGATTGTACCAGGGATTGATACGATGATAATTGGTGGTGGGGTAACAGTGGTGAATGTGGATGTTGCAAAGTTGGCATATATCGTTGTTGAAGTGGCGTTTGTTGTCCCGGAAGCAGTAGCGGTGGTTGTGATACTTGTAGTTGGTGATGGTGGTGCTGCTGCTGTGGTGGTTGCTGATGCTGTTGTTGCAGATACTGTACATATGGAGAATAAGGTTGCGGTAGGTATTGTTGCTGCTGCTGCTGCACGGTAGTCATATTCATAGCTGGTTGAAATTGTGGAGGAAACATCTGTCCCTGAACATATATCGATGACGATGGTTGGGAAATTGGTACTTCTTGCTGACTTGGTTGAGGAGGCAGTTGAGCACCATTATAATTTTCGTTTTTGGGCATGCTTTATTATCACTTTTGTAAAATGTCTTTCTCCACTTCATTCAATTGCAAAAGAAATAGTCTAGTCTTTATAGTTCCATTTACAAGGTTATAAATGTAAAGTAGTTAAAGTATTCAAGGCGGGCTAATCAAGTGATGCATAGACAAGGGAAATACAATTGTTCAGTTATTTATACTGCTAATGTTGGTAACGCTGCTTTGGTCTGTTTCCTTGGGCTTCTATTTTGGAAACCAATGATGGCTAGTACGAAAATACTTCAAAATATCCTGTTTATGTATGACGAAACTGGAATGACGGCACAAGACTAAAACACAAATGCAATAATAAACTTTTGGGCAAAAAATTAAAAAAATAATATGGTCCCTTTATTCAATGAGTCTTTGAATATCAAATAAAAATAAATAAAAACTAAACCCAGGTGAAGTTTTGACTTTCTTTGATGAAGTTTTTTGCTTGAGTGCTTTGTCAATTGACTCTGGGCTAGATTTGAAATCGTTGTACGTTAAAAGGATAGTATATGGGTTTCTCAAAAGGAAACGTATCTAACCGGTGAGTTTAGCAGAAGGAGCACCCAAGCGATTGAGGCAAATGATATGGTACTTTGTTGGTAATAATATAGGTTGATGGAAAACATAGAGGGGGGGATATTTTGTACTTTATATTTAAATTCAAACCCATACCCAAAGGAATCATTTATTTTCTTCTCTTAATTTTTTTTATTTATTTATTTTTGGTTTCTTCGTTTTTGTTTCTTTTTTTTTTTCTTTTTTTTTTTTTTGAGTTGTTCAAATCAAAGAACGCTCTCTTTGTGAGAGAGTGTGTTTAGTAGAAGTAGCAGTAGTAACTTCATAGTCAGATTTTTGATACATCCATTGTTTACAGATCTTAGTCACCTATACTTTAAAAGACTAGTTTTTTGTGTACATTCTATAAACCCAAAAATAAGAATAAAAATATAAAACAAATTTATTTTGTTGGAAAAAAAAAAGAAAGCTTCTTCTTGGTTTTGTACTCAATTGTTAAAAATATTTAGTTTTAGCAGTTATTGCATATTACATCATTACATTTCCACATATTTTACATAGGTTAAACTTACCATTAGCAAACTAAATCTCTCAAGCATGTACACACATATGTCCTTACATGTATGAGGCAGGGTACTACTTTTTTAGCCCATAAGAGTCAAGTTTCACAATCGTATTCAGAAGAATGTTTCCTCTCGTTTCGTGTACCAAAGATTAACCCAGCCACTCTCAAATTTGTTTGCGAGTATTACAGCCGTTTAATGTAGTAATCATTGGGTATATACGTCTCCAGAAAGAAAACGGTCTCAACCTAGCCCGTGCAATCCTTGTCTGCTACATTCTCTATCTTGGTAGATCCCAAAGTTACGTTATTTTTTCTCAGAAACGGATAAAGGAGGTGAAATAAAAGGGACAAAAGTACTTTAAAACTGGACTACTAAATCCGTCATCCCGCCCTTAGTTCATGCACAGTTCCTCACATGTAAAAGTAAAAGTCTCATGATATCGCCCCATCTTTTTTTGTTTGGCTTTAGATTGTATTTAGAAGGTACAGAAAGGGGGAAGAATAGGGCTGAAAATTTTTTAGACGACAGAAGAGTATAGACCACCAACTATACTGGAAGCACGTTTCTCGAGGAGAGTGGTAAGGTAACACCATCCAAATTGTGGAAAGAGACACGACAGAAAAATATGCAGTGCTTGGAGTAGTGGTTTTGGTCCAACTGCAACATGTCTTTTACAGAAGGACCAATTGATACGGTTAGGCTTCGCTCGCTTCTTTGCTGAAGAAGGCTGAGAGTTCCTATCAAATAATAAACATTGTTACACAGAACGTTATACTTGCGCTATTCCCCAATCGAGAAATCAATAAGAAAAAGAAAAAAAAAATGAAATGTCCGTAAAATAAGTAATGATGCAGTATTGTAGTCAGTTACAACGGAGGTAGTACTAAGAACGAAAGATCACACATCCATCTGATTCATTTTTACCTTTGAAATAGCCTCAACAGTTTCCCCAGGAGCCAAGCCGGATCAAATAGAATCCATTTCGGTCAGTGTTTTATTATTATTTTTTTGGGGGATTCAGATGCCACAATTGTTTTGCTGTGCCCCCACCTCCCACGTGTTAGCTAGTACTTTCAAGTAGATTCAGGGCTGAACACAGGACAGAAGAGAGATGAGAATTTCATTTAGAAATGTATCAAAGGTAAGCTATTGTTCAACAATGTGTATATGCGTTCTTTCTGTCCCATGACCGTTGAAGCTCGTTTTCTTGGCTCTCTCTCAAAATCAACTATATCTACTCCGTAATCGAATCATAACGCAGGGGCAGAACGAGAAAAACTACCATTGTAGTGGTTTATTTACTATGTGAGTAAAACATCCACTCTTGTCAGTCATTTTGCTTTACCCTATGAATTGGCTGTACAAAGTTGAAATTCAAAGAAGCCTAAGTTGGACGTGACATTGGGTCATCTGTTTGTGCACAACCCTGTTTATAACAAAGAAAATAAGACTCGGACCTTGAGTATCTCTATTAAGTCAAATATAGAGTACGGTCTTCGAAAAGTGATCGATTGGTTGGATAAGACGTTGCTTTTGTTTCATTTATGATTAGTGCCCCCAAATAGTTACAATAGCGCCTCCAAACAGAAATAATGATAGTATCAACCCCCCTCCCCCAAAGAAAAAGGTTGTTACAACAGATGACTATATGTCATAGAACACGTAGCCTAAGCCTTCAGCTTTTCCTTCTATTCTATCAAATAAAGAAGAAAAGAACAAGAAAAGAAAGGAACCTTCTATTTTCTTCGTAAAAATCGAATAAACGACTTCTCATATGAAAAAAAAAAAAAGGTTTGCGCAAATTAAATTTTATTTTTTTATCTTTTTTTAATTTTATTTTTATTTCTCGCAATAATTATAAAAAGAAACAATAACATATCGTACAAAACATAAGAAGACAAAGCTATTGCTATTGTGTTTGGATAAAATTCTCTGGTTGTGTGTTAAAATTTAGTATTACAATCTTGTGTACTTGCGAATCTTTTTTCGCTCCTGTGCAATATTCTGGCGACATTAGTAATGAATAATTAATTAGTAAACTTTTGTTCTTTTTCATTTTCTTTTCTTTTTTTTTTTTTCAAGATTTCTTTTTGAAAGCTTTAAGCAAATTTCATTGGTTGATCACACAGTTACGATTTACAAACATTAAGAACCATCTGTAATGGGCTAGGCTCAAGTACTAGGTTCAGGACCCAATACAGGGTGTCTTTTGTCACTACTCAGACGATTACAAAATTAAAGCTTTCAAGCGGCCATTAAATAAGGTTTAAACAATTGAGATTTAGGATCTTCTAAAATCAAGAAAATAGCCATCTCCCGCCCTCTTCCCTTTTGCCTCTCAAAGTTTAAATCGATATGTTACCAAGTTACTCAAAACCAGTATGGACTAGTAGAAGGGTTTTGATTTTGCTCAAGTTTCTGTTATTTTCTTTTCACTCAACATGAACCTTTCTTTCGTTTGATATTTGATATTTGTTTTACCCCAGTTGCATTTACGAAGATAAATAGTAGAGCATCGAAGGGAGATTTTTAATAGTTATAGATTTTGGTGGACAAAGATTGTACAAAAAAAACCAAGAAAAAAATAATTAGAATAAAAAAATTTTGTTTTTGAAAACTCGATTCCTTCTTTAAAGTAACAAAAGAGAAACAACTGTTCCAAAATCAACAAAACCTAAGAACCACAGTTTTCTTCAAGGCGGGTAAACAGAAAACAATATTAGCTTTGTTCACCATCATTGGTCCTAGAAGGTATGGCAACATCTGTCATCGTTGGATTAACTACAAGGCAGAGAGAAGAGGGGTTTCCTTTTGTGATGGAAGAAGCATGCTTTGCACGCATAATACACCCACCTTGCTCTCTCTATAATGGGTTGGTTTCAAAGCCTCTTGCTACACAAAGCAAGGGGTCGTGGACCAAGAGCAAAGGGTATGTACGGGAAGATGGTATCAAAAAAAGTTAATAAATGTATATAGTTTCCCGGGATATCACACCGTATTGGGCAAAAATGAGCGACCGGAGTCAATTGTGTAAAATTTTAATATTTTTGCGTTTTAATTTAAACATCTTTGAGCTTTCAAATAATTTAAAAATCTGACACATATTGTGGGCGCTTTAGCTCCTAACTAATTTCTATTCGGTGTTCCTGATAGCGTGTAAGTAAAAGGATTGTCAAGAGAAAAAGATGTTTCCAACATTCTTACGTGAGAAGAAGACAAAAATGTTGAAAACAAACGTACTATTGGATACTTGAGATAGAATTTACAGTGGGTCGTCTCGTGTGTAGTCCAAAAGCCTCCAAGGAAAGGGTTCAACGTAAGAAGAGTAAAAGGAAACGAAAAAAAAAACATTAGCCAGGATGTGCAATAAAGCATAATGCATCGATTCGCCCCATTTGTATTTTTTTTACCCACTATTGAGCTATTCGTCATCTTCGAGGTGCTGCAAGGGTTATGAGACGGACGATCTTTTAACCTAATTTTATTTTTAATTTTATTGTTTTTAGTGCTAGGTCTGCCTTTTGGACTCTGTACTTCTTCCTAATTTCTCGCTTGATGTAAATAACCTCCTACCGAGTTTGGCATGATTAACAAATAATTAGTAATCTTTTTTCTCATTTGGTCTATTATCCCAAATGAAAGTGAACCCTTTGGTAGAAAAAAGAATAATTTTCTATGAACAACGACAAAAAAAGAAGTGGAAAAAGCAATAAAAAGAAGGATGCATGTGACAAAAATACAATAGACTTCGGTAGACAATCTGTAGGGTATATTCAGCACGTGTCTTGTTTTAAATGTGACAAGTGTGAAGTTTAGTTGGGTTGTGTCTATTCTTAAACAACACTTTTGTCCCAATGTCATATAATTACAGTACGACACGACATATAAGATCATTTTCAATTCTGACTATGAGGTGGTACAAGACTTGTTTTATCGCTTACGCTTGACTACATCAACTCAAATCCAGTTTGAATCAGTTAACAGTAGTCTCAGAAGTACGACATATATGGTAAGCTGCCATCAAATGCTAGCTTGACTCGGTTTTGAAAGAACTTTTTCCAATTTAGTTGAAACAGGTAAATGATGCCCTTGCAAAGTCATTTACAGCTCTTGGCATCAATTTCCTGTCTACGTAAATCTAATGAGCGAGCAAACAAATCAGGTATATTCAAACCTACCCTTTTAATCATGTCGAAATTTACACCTTCAGAGAGACTGTTTTCGGTTAGAGGTTATGCAAGAAAGCTTGTTTTGTTTGTATCCATGCATGTATGTATGTAATATGACGTTTATCGTTCTTATAAATTTAGTGGTCCTGCATATACCATATTTTCTTATCGATTTTTTTTTTTTGATTCTTTTAGTTCAGTCAGCCAGCACACACTACAACAAAAAATTAAACAATAGATTATCAACAACTGTAGAACAACCAGAAGCGAAGAGAATGTAGAGCGCAAAAGAGTCAAGGACGACTAGAAACTATTAGACAGGCAAGTACTACCAGCACAACTGAAGAAAATTATATAATTAGCGCGACTTAAACAAAGGGCAAAAAATAGTCTCTCTCACTCAATGCTACCCTCTCTCGTTTTACTTGCTTGTTATTACATATTGGGTGAGGTCTATTGTTGAACCAAAAAAAAAGACGTCGAAGTACATGTAGTCAATATAGATGCTAATATATATATGAATCGCCATTTCTAGATCTCTGGATCGTAAGATATGAGAATTTGTTTTGGGTTTTTTGCAGTTCATACAGAAAATATTACTATTACTTATAAATTCAGTTTTGAAACAACCTGAGAAGCAAACACTCGCTAACACTCACATACTCACGATAATACTCACCACTAGTCATTCTTTTAATTACAACACAACACTCGTTTTACTTTCTAACAAACTTGAGGTATGTATTAAACACAATTTTTTTGCAACACATTTGTTTTGTTTTACAGGAGTATGAAATAGCCACACAGGGAATGGAGAGATAAACAGGAGGAAACAGGAGGAAATAGTTACAAAATTGTCTCATCTAAAAATAGAAGAGGCAACCAGCATAACACAACATTACAACCACAGAGGGGAAGACAACAACAACAACATCCGCACTAAGGCAATAAGGATGGAGAAGAGGAAGAATACGCCTTGTTTTAGGAGAGTGCGTGGCTTTGAGAAATAGATACACATGAACTGGGAATTGTTTAAGGTTAAAGTTACTACAACAGATTGGAATGCCATACAAACTACACGGAGTAATGAATAACCGATACAGTAACAGTTTGAACAGCATGCACACTATTTATTCACAATTTACTATGAATCAAGTAATGAAATTGGATGTATAATAATAAAAACCAAAAGGAGTGGGTTCCAAGAGAATAACGTGATCTTTATGAAAGTGCTATGCCAGTCCTGTTAGAGTGTCGCTTATTATTAAAACAACTTTTCATACTGAGACCTCACTAATTCTTTTAGTTTTAGTCTAAAACACAAGAAAAGACAAACAATTTGTTGTTTGGTGTTTGGTGTTTGTTGCTTGCTGCTTGTTGTTTTATTGCATGGCTGGTCAACACTTGAGGAGAAAATCAAAGAACACAAAGACGCGCATTTGGTTTTAAGAAATATCGTGTTATTTTTTTCTTTATTGTTAAAAAAAAATAAACACATTCCACACGCACATTACTATACTACTACTACTACACACAAGAGAAAAACACGCAAATAATAAACAACAACAATAATAATAATAATAATACTAAAATTGTTTGTTTTAATTTATACGCACGTCGTTTGGAAAATATGAAACGATTTTATTACGACACACCAACAACAACCATACACCAATACTTAAAACATACCATTCCATTGTCATTTTTCCCCATTAGCCTTTGTATTTTTTTACTTTTAGTGTCGTAAAAACAGGTTTAGCTGTTTTGTGTGAGACGCATGGAATTATTGCATTAAGAAGCCTCTGAAGAGAATGAGACGACCTCCTTTCCCAACACTAAGCCTAGTAATAATAAACAACAACAACAACAAAATAGTTGCTAATAATAATATTAATCAACAACGCTAAGCCAACCAAACTTCCCACCACCACGCAATTGGCAATGAGAAAAATTTTTTAACCAACCTTGAATCCACAACACACTCCTTTTTCTTCCTTCTTTCAACCTACAACTTCACAAACCAATTTACAAAACAAAACAAAGCAAAAGCAGACTGTTATCCATATAACACTTCTTTGTTACTAACTTAAAACTAACCTCAAGTCACTCCTTATTTAATTTTTATCAAATTATCCAAAAGAGATTAATTTCCATTTCGTTAGTACAACTACAAAACTCACCCTTGTTCACTCATTAGATATACACTCACTCACTCACTAATACGTTCCTTTAACAACAACAACTACTACTACTACTATTACAATTAGATTGTTTAAGTTTTTCCATCGCAATGAAGTTTTCCAATACATTCGTTTTAGCTTTTGCTGCCTGTGCCATGGCTGCTCCAGCACCTGCTCCTGCCGCTGATGCTGCTTATCAACAACATGCAGTTGTTCCTGCTGCTGTCAAGAGGGAAGAAGACTGTCAAGAACCAGTTTTTCACGGTCATCATAAACACAAGAGAGCCGTGGTTTATGATTATGCTTATGTTACCGTTACTGTTGATGCCAAGGGTAACCCAGTTACTACTACCGCCGTTACCTCAACTGAATCAACTGGCGATGCAGAGCAAACTGGCACTACTTCACTCGACGTCTCATCAACTACAACCATTGTTCAAAATGACTCGTTGACTTCAAACGAACCATCTACCTTGTCTTTGCCAAGTGGAACCATTTCTGCTTCTACTTCTTCTTCGCAAGCGTCCTCAACCAGCTCTAGTGGATCGTCCTCCGACAATGGTATCTATGGAGACTTGTCGGCTTTTGAAAATCCAACTGAAGAGTTCCAAGATGGTGTTCTCTCATGTGATTCTTTCCCTTCAGGACAAGGTGTTATTGCCTTGAACCACTTGGGTTTCGGTGGTTGGTCCGGAATTTACAACAGTGACACTTCAACTGGTGGAAAATGTCAAGACGGTTCTTACTGCTCCTATGCTTGTCAAAGTGGTATGTCCAAGACCCAATGGCCAGACTCACAACCATCAAATGGAGTTTCAGTTGGTGGATTATTGTGTAAGAATGGTAAATTATACAAGACCAACTCAAGATCAAACTACTTGTGTGAATGGGGTGCCAATAAAGCCAACGTTGTTAGCAAAATTGATAAATCAGTTGCCATTTGTAGAACTGATTACCCAGGTACTGAAAATATGGTTATTCCAACCGTTGTTGGTGCTGGTCAAAGCTCAGTTATTACTGTTGTTGACCAAGATTCTTATTACAAATGGAAAGGAGGATCTACTTCTGCACAATATTATGTCAACAATGCTGGTGTTTCGTACGAAGATGGTTGTGTTTGGGGAACATCAGGATCTGGTGTTGGAAATTGGGCTCCATTGAATTTCGGTGCTGGTTATTCAAATGGTATTGCTTATTTGTCCTTGATTCCAAACCCAAACAATTACGATTCATTGAACTTCAACGTCAAGATTGTTGCTGCTGATGATTCTTCCAATGTTAGTGGCCAATGTGTTTATGAGAATGGTAAATACAATGGTAATGGAAAGGATGGATGTACCGTTGGTGTTACCCAAGGTAAGGGTAACTACGTCTTGTACAATTAAGGACAGACATGACACCAACATTCCTTTGTAATACGTTGCTACATTCTTTCCCCTCCTTTTTTTTTTTATTTTTGATTCCCAGATTTTCCTATTTTTAAGTATGTGATTATGATTAAACACTATCAAGTATCTGATTAGTTGTTTTTTTATATTTTACAAAATACATCAGACTTTACTCTGTTATATATATTGTATAACAATGAATTGAATTTTTAAACCTTGAATAAAGTAGCTCCTCCCTACAAACAAATTATTTTAAATGTGAATTAAAAAATAAACTAAACTCTAGTATACAAAAAATGTGTAACCATATATAACATCATCAACGAATATAAATGAATAAAACAAAAAAGAAGTAGCCTTTGTGTGTGTCAGCTGTCACGGCTACTTCCATGCAAATATAAAAACCTGTATGTCAAAATTCCCACTCCTCTCCTCTTTTCCTTTCCTTTCTCTATGCCACAATATCCCAGAATTTCTCCCACAAGTTGCTTGGCTCAGTTGACTCCCACTCCATCTCATCAACTTCCCTAACTCCAGAATCAATATCACATTCATCCAAAGGCACGAAATAATCCTCCCACTTCAAACTAAAACCATGGAAAAATAATTGGAATCCAATCCACAAGACAACAAAAAATATAACCGAGATATAGGCAGTGAAGAAATCAGTAACATTGAACCCATTGAAGAACGCCTGGAACCCTTGAATCAAGGTGATTAAAAAGATGAAAAAACAGGCATAGTAACCGGCAACGGGCATAAACATGGCTTTATAAGGTAAGGAATCACGGCTAATTCCCCGTTTCTTCAATACATTCATAAATCTGATATGACTGGCGGAGATGAATCCCCAGCAGATCAATCCTGCTGTCGAGGACATGTTCAATAACCACGTAAAGGCATTCTCTCCACTGTCGGAAACGGCCAAGTATCCCAATGCACCAAATGCAGCCGTTAACATAACGGCGAAATAAGGCACACCACCACGATTTGTCTTGAGGAAGAATTTGGGCGCAACACCAGATTCAGCCAACCCGTAAACAATACGCGATCCACAATAAACATTGGAGTTGGCGGCCGATATGATTGTGGTTACAATAACAGCGTTGAAAATGTGGGGCAACACTTTAGTTCCCGAGTTGTTCATGGCGATAATAAAAGGTGAGTTTGATGTGTAACTACCACCAGTTAATTTAGGATCATTATAGGGAACAAGCAAACCAATGAAGAACATGCACAAGACGTAGAAAATCAAAATACGAAACAACACCTTCTTGATGGCACGAGGAACAGTACGGCGTGGATTGGCTGACTCACCAGCGGAAATACCCGTCAATTCAGTACCTTGGAATGTGAATGCGGCATTGATCAAAGATGATAACCAACCGAGAAACCTACTGGTGGCTTTATCGGAGACCAAAATCCCAGGACCCCAAGCGTATCCGTTTCTCCAGTACCTAAACCCAACGGGCCCCGTCTTTCCAGCACCACAAACCATACACAATGCATAAATGATCCATCCAAAGACAGCCAACACTTTGATTGACGCCACCCAAAATTCAACCTCACCGTAAAATTTGACGGGGAAGAAATTAAACACAGTGATAATGACAAAAAAGATACTGATCCAAGCTGCCAATGGTACAGCGTCGGTCCAATACTGAATCACCTGTCCAATAACCGACAATTCAAGAGCAAATGTCATGGCCCAACTGAACCAATATAACCAACCATTGGCGGCACCAGCCGATTTTGAAATCCATCTAGTAACAAATTGAGCAAACGAACCCGATACTGGAATCAACGTTGCCATTTCTCCCAAGGATTGCGTGACTGAAAATGCAATTGATGTCATAAACAAGAATGAAATGAGCGACAAAACGGGTCCGGCATCGGCCAATGTACTACCTGTTGATATGAAAAGACCAGTACCGATAGTTCCACCAAGAGCGATCATGGACACGTGACGGGCTTTTAACCCACGCTTGATTTCGTTTACTGAACCATCCTCGGCATCTCCATCGACGAGAAATATCTCGTCGTCATCCTGTATAAAGTCGGAATCATGAGGATGTTTTTCTTTGGTGCTGAAAGCCTTTGAATGTGATGGGTAGATGTTGTTGTTATGGGAAGGTGATACGGCAATGTTTGGATTTGACGATGATGTTGTTGCGGATAATGAGCCACTGCCCTTTTCTAGATCGTGACGACTCATTTTGTTAGAAGGCTAGTGGGTATTGTTGGTGATATTAGGTATTAAAAGTTAAAAGTTAAAAGTTAAAAGTTAAAATCTTAAAATCTTAAAATACTCCGCTTGGTAAAAATATTAGAAGGAAGAAAGGAGATGTTATATATATATTGAGGGGGTGGGATAAATAAATGATGAGGAGCAAAATGGTTTTAAAGTGGAATACAATAGAAATGTAGACGATAAAATTTTCAGTTTCAGCTAAGTTGTATCTTTTGCAATTGTAGGGCGGTTAAGCCCTTTTAATAAAATTTCTTTTTTTCGCTGCATTGTTACAGTAGTTAGTGTAATTAAAAATAAAAAGAAAATTTTCTCAATTTCAGTGCTTCTTGATAAGCAAAATCAATTTATCACTAACCGTCGTCCGGAAAAAAAATTAAAGATAGCATATCATCCCCCCAATTTAACACAATTATAGTCAAATTGATTACGACTAAAGTCCTCCCCTTGATTCGGCTCTTTATGCTCCAATGAAAAGAACATGGGAGAGGAAAAAAAATAATGGGTGGTGGAGGGACTGTGGGTGTGAGTGTTGTTGTGAGTGAAAGAGGGGGTGTAATGAAAACTAATACGAATGATACCTCATTTGTTTTTCAACTTTCTTTCCCCACAAAATCATCCAAGCCAATCTCACATAATCAGAGTTTACTTGAAGTAGAAGGAGGGAATCTAAAAAAAGATAAGATGGAGAAGCGCGATGTAGAAAGTGAGCTATATCCTTTTAGGGAAGTCTTAAGTTGACACCTAATGGAAAGAGAAAGAGAGAAGTTTAAACAATAATTGAAAGTAACAGAGACAAAGAGGACTGGGTTGTATGGGCAATTCATTGTAAGGCAATTTTGATTTTTAATTTTCTATTTTTTATTTTTTATTTTTCTTACGGCATCTAATTGCGAAAAAAGAAAAAGAACAAAACCAACAAAAGAAAAGAAAACAAATTAAAGAAAGGCAATATGTGGTAGATTTGCCGTACAAAAGTTAATTGTAAGGCAATTCTTCCTATTGTTTAACATTTAACAAAAACACCTCGCTTTCGCTTGGACTTAATGGATGGACGGATGGTTGGTTGGATGGTTTACCAAATGATTATTCTTACGTGTATAGCCAGGAAGAGAAGGAGGAGGAGGAGGAGGAAAAGAGAGAGAGGAGCTATTAAGAGGGTTATTCGGGCATGTCCATCTTGTCAAATAGTTTAGTTTATGATGACGATGATTATTTAAGAGGCAAAAAAATTAATAAAGAAAAAGAAATTTTCTTTTGTCAAATGCCGTTGAATGAATCACAAAAGTTTGAAGAGAGTAAAAGAAGCGAAGGGTAATTAAGATACAACTGAACTGAGATGTAGTTGGGTTTGTTGGAATCTTTTAATATCAAAAAAAGAGATGGTCATTTGTGATAAGAGAGACAAGACATACCACTGACAAAAGAAGAGGGTATAAGTGGTGCGTGTAGTAGTCAAATGGCTTCATCCCTTGGTGGTACTTTTTATCTTGTGTAAGGGGTTACATCTTTATTATTTTCTTTTCGTCACATTCATTAAGTTCGAAGAAGACAATGAATAACCCTTTTTTCAACGTAAAGAGGGCAATTTTCAGACGCTTGACGTTTTTTTACATTTGATGGAGTTAGACTTGTCAAGATTTCTGAATTATGACACGACAATTCCAAACTTTTGCGACATTGATTGTGAGTTTCTTAAGTTTGCACACGACTTAATTAGAAAGTGGAGGTAAACCCTGTAACTATCTACAATTTGGAACCAAAGGATACACATAAACCACTAGGATTTTCAACTTGAGCCTTTGATAATTCACTGGGACACAGCATGTGCAATAATTGTGGATTTACTCAAAGTCTTGTGCTCTTTTATATATATTGGATGCAAAATCAGGACAAAAAAACAAGAGAAACAATGGGTCGATTAAAACCACATATCATTTAAGTTGGCTTTTGAAAAGCCAAAAATAACTTTAATTTTCAATATAAATCAACGTTTTTTGACTAACTAGTAAGTTAAAAGTGCAACAACAGTAATGGCTAACTTCTTTAGTGCTATATTTTCAATGTTGCAGCTGATTGAATTCCATGGGTATTTGTTTTGAGATAGACACGTCAATTTCTTTTTTTACTTTTTTCTTTTTTTTCATTCTTCTTTCTTTTATTGGGAAATTTCTTAACAACAGTTGAGCAAAAATCAAATCAATATTTAACAACCAATTTACCTTCAGTAGGTAGATACACACACACACACTAACACACACACCCACACCCAATACAGATACATACATTTCAACAAATTGTATCATCAGATTTAAATCTACCTCACATTCACTTCATTACCTTTTAATCCAAATCGATTTGACTCACCCCAACTTCAGTGCTCCCACCATTTCAAAGAAAGGTTAATATTATCAAATAATGAGTTCTTCTGATGAAGACACTGCCCTTAGTCAACTACCCATTGAATCGCAAACAGTATCTACTTCGCCAACATCAGATGATATAGATCACGACGAAGAAGAGGATGATGTTCCATTGATAAGGAGAAATAGAAAAAGAGCAGCCGTGGAGTCAGATGTCAGTGATGATAATGGTGATGACGATGATGGCGATTATGATGAAGACGACGATATTCCATTGTCGAAGAAGGCCAAGACTAACAATGGAAATACAAAGAAAGCTACGTCAGTCAAGAAGGAGACAACGACTACGAAAAAGACAGACACAAAGAAGAAGGCAACACCAAAAGTTAAAGCTGAACCCAAGACCAAAGCAACCAAAGCAGCCAAAGCAACCAAAGCAGCCAAAGCAACCAAAACAGCCACTACAACAGCCAAAACAAAAGTGAAAGCAGAACCTAAATCAAAGGTTAAAGCGGAACCGAAATCCAACTCATCGAAAGCAAAGAAGGAGACCTCTGTCAAGAGCGAAACACCAGGATCCGAAGATGAAGATACTTATAAATGGTGGGAACAACAGTCAGGCGACAATGATGGTGAAATCAAATGGACATCATTGGAACATAATGGAGTCATGTTCCCTCCACCTTATGAACCATTACCATCACATGTCAAGTTATATTATGACGGAAAACCAGTCAATTTACCCATTGAAGCAGAAGAAGTTGCTGGGTTTTTTGGAGCCATGGTTGAAACTGATCATGCTAAAAACCCCGTATTCCAAAACAATTTTTTCCAAGATTTCCAACAAGTGCTAAAAGAATGTGGTGGATGTGGAGTTGACATTACTGATTTCAATAAATTAGACTTTAGCAAAATGTATGCATATTTTGAAAAAAACCGTGAAGAGAAGAAGGCGTTGAGTAAAGATGAGAAAAAGAGACTCAAGGAAGAAAAAGACAAGATTGAAGAACCATACAAGACATGTTTGCTTAATGGAAGGAAAGAATTAGTGGGTAATTTTCGTATTGAACCACCAGGATTATTCCGAGGTCGTGGTGCCCACCCCAAGACTGGAAAATTGAAAAGAAGAGTTTATCCTGAACAAGTTACATTGAATTTGAGTGCCAATGTTAAAGTCCCTGATCCACCACCAGGACACAAGTGGGCGGAAGTTCGACACGACAATGAAGTCACTTGGTTGGCAATGTGGAAGGAGAACATTGCTGATTCGTTTAAATATGTGCGGTTTGCCGCTAATTCCTCGGTTAAGGGGCAATCTGACTTTAAGAAATTCGAGACGGCACGAGAATTGCGTAAATATGTTGATGCGATTAGAAAAGATTACACCAAGATGCTAAAACTGGAAAAGATGCAGGATCGACAAATGGCAACGGCAATGTATCTTATTGATGTGTACGCCTTGAGAGCTGGCGGAGAAAAAGGTGAGGATGAAGCTGACACAGTCGGATGTTGTTCGCTTCGATTTGAACACATTACTTTAAAACCACCCAATACTGTTATATTTGATTTCCTTGGTAAGGATTCGATTCGATTTTATCAAGAGGTTGAAGTATCAAAACAAGTTTTTAAAAACTTGCGTATATTCAAAAAGGACCCTAAACAACCAGGTGATAATTTATTTGATCGAATCAATCCTAGTATGGTTAATAAGCAATTGCAAAATTATATGAAGGGGTTAACTGCCAAGGTATTTCGTACGTATAATGCATCCAAAACCATGCAAGATCAGTTGGATTTGATTCCTAATGAGGGTACGGCGGCGGAGAAGGTAGTCAAGTTCAACGCTGCCAATAGGACTGTGGCCATTTTATGTAACCATCAGCGTACAGTGAGTAAAAACCACGGCAATTCGGTTCAAAAAATCAGTGATAAGTTGAAGGAACTACTTTGGCAAAAGATACGATTGAAAAAGATGATTCTTCAATTGGACCCCAAGTTGAAGAAGAAGGACCCCAAGTTTTTCGAAGAATTGGATGACTTGGTGAAAGAGGACATTGAACATATTCATCATGCAATCATTGAACGACAAAAACAACAAGTATTAAAAAAATTGGAACGTGATAATGAGAAGTTGAAAATGGAGAAAAAACCATTGTTGACCAAGAAAGACATCAAGGACAAATTGGACAAGATTCATGATTTGGAAAAGGAATACAAGAAGGAGTTGAAAACGGGTAAACCTGAGGTTCCTGCCAAAATGACAATGGAAAAACTATACCAACAAATCGAAACCCTTGAAAATCGAATAGTTTCGACTTCATTGCAATTGAAGGATAAGGAAGATAATTCTGAAGTTTCTTTGGGAACTTCGAAAATGAATTATATCGATCCTCGATTAACGGTTATGTTTTCGAAAAAGTTTGATGTACCAATTGAAAAGTTGTTTACCAAGACATTGAGAGATAAGTTCAAGTGGGCTATTGAATCAGCTGATGAAAATTGGCGATTCTAGAGAGTTTGGGGGAGAATAGGAGACGATAAACCCAGGACTATGTTGTTATTGATGCTGGTGGTAAAGGTCTACAAGGTGGCTTGAATTGAGGGCATCCCTTTTGCTTATACATATTTAGAAAGTAAGTGTATAGTCGTAAACTCTTTTAATTACTTACTTGTACACCTATGGATTATTTCCTCTTCGCAAGGCTTTCAAGAGACACAAACTATTTTTGTTTAATCTTTATACCTGAAAGGGTTGTTTCATTGCAAAGGAAGACAAAAGCCTTCTCTTATAAGCAGAGAATACACGAAACGCGTATTATTATTAAGAATCTTTTTTTTTTACTCTTTTTTGTTAGTTACACAAAAGGTAGATGGAACTGGAGTTGTTGTTGTTGTTGGTGATGATGATGATGATGATGATAATGGGTTGAAGTGGCGAGAAGTTCTCTTTACGAAGCAAAACAGATATCAAGCTAATTTAGAGGATAATTTTTCTGGTATATGGCACCAGGATTATAGTTTTAGAGCTGAAGAGTAGAATAAGGGAAAACAGTCTATTTTCTTTGCTATTTTTTAATTTTAATTATTTTTTTTTTTTTGACGCGCAATTACTTATCTCTAGTTTTAGTGACACAATTAATACACTTTCTACATAGGAGGTGGTAATGATGAAGAAAAGCCAACATTTACGAATGACAAAAGGAGATAGATCGATGGATGGAAGGAATCGATGGTTGGACGTGTATGGGTTTCTTTAAAAGCCACAAACGTGTTATTTTTTTATTCTTCATGCATGTCATATTTCCATCTATTACTATAACATTTTCTTTTCTCCTAACCCTTTCCCAATTTAGTCTCTTTATTGATATTTGTACATTTCATTCCATTCTTCCCCGAAGTGAAATTATCTTCAGTTGTTTCTGAACAATTTACTTATCAATTCATCACTTTATTTCTTATTGACTTTTCTTGTCCTTTGGATTAAACCAGCTTATAGAGATACCTACGGAGCTCCTTACAGATACAAGGGGTTTTCATTCAAAAGATTCAATATGAGTACAATAATACATTCATCGCATGAGGAGTTAATAAGCACGCGTGGTATTCACCAGCACAACCGCCACCAGCATCATAATCACAAACGCCATCTTAGCAATATTGCAGCCAGCCCGAGTTACGATATCGATATGCCAACGTCTACCAGCCAAGTAGTTATACCATCAGCATCATCATGGGCTGATGAACTTGTTGCTCGCCTGACATTTGTCCAGTCGACCCACTCAACCCTTGTCACAGTCATGCCGTCACTTGTTATTCGTGATGAGGAAAAAGACAGTGGTGACGAGACATCAATGCCGTCACTTTCAGAAACATCCTCATCTTCATCATCATCCATCTCCACTACCATCACTGCCATACCCAATCTGAATAACCCATACATTGATATACCGACACTACCCACAAGTCTAGTTTTCATTATTGTTGGTTCGATTCTTGGTGCCATTTTGCTTGCATTGACATTATACCGCATCATTAACCATTACATCTACTCCTCAAAAGCTCAATTGGAAAAGGAAACTTATTACTCGACCACGCCAGGTCTTGGTGACATGTCTCAACATTATGCATTCCCTCATCAGAACCTCAAACGTAATGGATCCTCATCGTCATTATTTGATCTATCATCAAATTCGTCATCAACTTTATCACAGGGAAAATCATTACAAAATCACATTCTTAGTGATAAACAACAATTTCGTAAATCCATGTTTAATAATCCCAGTTTGGAATATGATAGTTTATCATTGCCTTTATATCAAGATAAACGAAATTCTTCATCAATGTATTTGCAAAAGTATAACAACAATTCGTCAGCAGCATCACTTTTGAAACCGACGATGGGCCCATATTTGGATTCAGCCACGATGGCGTCTTCTTCTTGTTTGGACAATGGGTTTGGTAATGGCGATAATAGGGATACAGACAGTGAAAAATTAGGAACTACTGGTACGTTTGCTGGTAGTGTTCAAACCACGTTGCGTCCTCCTAGTATGTTCCTTGAAGATCTCTTGAATGGGAAGGATGAAGAGGAAGAGGAGAAAGGGAAGTGATGAACTCTGTGTTGTACTGTATTATAGATTTTTGTATTGTTTTATTATAGCTGTTATAGCAAGCAATTTGATAGATTTATTACCTTTCCCTTTGGAAGAACTTGGGGATCATAGCTACTGACACTTCTGTGTGGCTCTTCTAAGCAAAGTAGAGCAGCCCTTATTGATACTTCCAAGACGCTATATACGAAGAAAAAGTACCACGATCTAGGATTATTTACGATAGAATTGTTGCGAACGATTCATCCACATCACGCCATTTGATACGAATCGCGAATATACAGTTGACGATTCTTGCCAAGGTTTAGAATCGTAGAGACTCGAGTACAGCAAAAAGAATGTGAATTGGACAAGTATCACCTGGCCCATTTGAGTTAACGCATTATTATACAAAGTGTTATCGTGTAATCAATTTCCGTGCAATCAAAGTAATCTCTGTAAGAACATAATCTTGGTAGATCCAAATTGCTACTAAGTGAAAGCTATTCGATAGAATGCAAGCTGCCCTCCCCCTGAAATTTGGGAATTGCATGGACTGAAGTGGTTAAAGAACCATTCACCTCTATTTATTCAAAGGGCGTATTCTGTTGCCTTTACAGCTGCTAAAGCTAAATTTAGAAATCATAACGCAGGCAGCTCTAGTGTCCTTTTTGATCGATTGATAGCCTCTAAATAATTTGCGCAAACGCAAAATATGATTTTAACCGGGCTACTACCAACAATAGAAAAGAAAGAATAAATACGTTTGGCACTAAATTTTCTTCAAGGGTCGGAATTTAACTATGTACAGTATTTGACAAAATGTAGATTCAGTGATATTCTTGACTTCCGCTTATGAACCACCTGTTAGATAACTGTCACAGAAGGAGTAGCTAGCAATTAACCGTGAGGTGTGGAGAAAAGAGAGTTCTGCTATACAAGACATAAATATTCGTTACTTTGTAGTCAGTTGTTTGACAGTTGCGCCTATTTGTGCTCAGATTTAGAGCAATTACCCCCAAAATTCTTCCCTACCAATTTCCTTTCGTGGCATTCGTAGCTTACTTCTTTCAGCAATATGTCTCGTGAGCACACACATTGACTGCCTCATTATAATGTTTGCTCTCTCAACAAGATCTTAACGTTAGCAGGAGGGAGTCTTGCAGAAAGACCTATAAATGTGGCCTATAGATAGTCTTATGAGACTGGTTGTGAGTGCAGATTGTTACTTACAGTATTTGTTTTAAAATTTTATTAGATTTAGAATTAAAAAGTTGTTCTTAGCACGAAAACCGTGTCGATCCTATATTATTCATCCTTCAGTAAATACATGATATATTTGGGCTGAGTTATGAAAAATAATGGAGAGGAGATGGGCCAAAACACGTTTTGTTAAAGTCCCTAATATTATTTAAGGAGAGTTATCATATCACAAGTAAATATAATCTCTTGATGTTGTAATACGTGATATGCACCTTTTGATCACGATTGCTACGAAATGTGCCAAGCCTCGTCAATAATGAGAAGCGCAAAAAAAGATACCCTCCTAAGCCACCAAAAAAAATAAAGCCGATCGCTCTCGTTTTCTCGACGCGGACTTACAACTTCTTTGCCTTTTTTGACGTATACTAGGTACAGATAAATGATCTATTTTTTTTATTTCTTTACTTCTTGTCCTCAGCCACTCTAAGTTTTTTCCGTTTGTTAAAATGCGCAACCGCTTAAAAATGTAACAATAAACTCACATACAAAAGATATATTTTTTATTGTAGATCATTGAAAAGACGCGGTTAGATTTCGACATCGAAAAGTTGGTGACTATTCCTTCAGCCATTATCGCCAGAGCAGTATATATACAGATCATATTGTCCCTACTTTTGGAATATAGTGCTGAGATTATCCAAAACTAAATAGGTTTATCCAACCTTTATCCGATCAAAACAAAATTTTCAATGTCTGTTGTTATCGAACCTCGTCGTGGAGGAGGCCATTCAGGAGGAGGTCATTCAGGAGGAGGCCATTCAGGAGGAGGCCATTCAGGTGGAGGTCATTCAGGTGGAGGTCATTCAGGTGGAGGTCATTCAGGTGGAGGTCGTTCAGGCTCAGGTTCGAAACCTAAAAATCCCAACGGGAATAGGCCAGCCGTTGCAGGTGGCAAACCCCATCACTATAAAAGCAGCAGCAGCAGCGAAGAAAAGAAACATACGAAAACATCAAGTAAACATCACAAAAAAACCAAGACCAAAAAGCACAAGAAAAAGTCAAAGACTCATTCACCGAATTCTATAACCACAGCCAATGAAAAGCAACACAAGGAGCAAGTTACTAGTATACATTCATTTCCTACTACATTAACACTGAGAACTATTGAGAAACGGGACATTTCGATGAATATACCTGTAATGACATCTATCCCTGGACATGGGTTGTCAGATGTCATACCTTCGGGATCTTCTGTTTCCTGTATGGACAACTTTACAGGGTTGTCTCCCAATACGTTATATTGTGTCGCTGGTGGTGTTTTTGGTTTGTTTGTTTTGGTGGCTGGCATTTATCATGTCTTTTCAAGATCAGGTCGCTTTTCCAGAGACAAAGGCTTGGAAAATGATGCTTATTATATTCATTTACCTGGCGCGGACGATTCCATGGAAGATGCGGAAAAAAATCATGGCGAATCGATAGATCAAGCATCGAAGGATGATAGAAAGTTGTCGGAGAAGGCTTGAGAAACAATCCTTTGACGGATGCCGTTAAGCACTGTAGAAGTGCATGCACTACACATTAGTTATTTTTATTCTTTTTACTTTTAATAAAGATTCATTCTACTGATGTTAAAACTTTGTGTCTGTAATGCCATTCAATAAGTTACGTGTTGCGATTTAATACCATTATTAAAATTTGCGCAGCCCATTCTTGTGAGTACCTTGATATCTGAAGGTATTTTGCACAGGTGTCCTGCAACTTCAGAGACAGAACGACATCATTAAGACTGTATTTGAGTGGTGCATTTTGTACCCTTATTTTTCCTTTGTTCAACTAGCTTACACTCAAAAGCTTCTATAATTGAACGATTTAAAGCTTCAATTCATGCCCCCAGATCTTCCCCCACATTGATTCGGTTCTAGATTATTTGGTGCTACCATTTCGCCGACAATTGTAGTTTTGTGTTATTCCTTATATCCAATTAATTATGACGTTGAGAAAAAGGGAAAAAGGGAAAAAGGGAAAAACAGAACAAAAAAGAGAGAAAGATCCAATTAATCACTCCGATTATCGCTCATCTTTTATTAAAGAGAACGTATTAGTTAACCCGTCAACAACTTAGTGATTACATACAATTACAATACACTATGCTTAAGCAATCAATTAAAAGTGTTTACAAGGGAAACGCCGCCGCCAGAAGGTTTATGCAGCAATCAGCAACTAGACTTGCTAAAGGCGACTCTTCCAACATCGATTCATTCAAATTACCTTCTCAGACCTCAATCAATGAATGGGAGTTCAAATACGACTTTATTCCAAAGACTTCTCAACCTAAAGTACCCCCTGTCACCAAAGAGGCTGTCAAACAAGATGTTGCTCAGGAAAAGGCAAAGGCTGTCGAACGTGAATTATTCGCCAAGGAGTCCAATTCATCAGTAAAAGTTGAGGCAAATGACGCCAAGGTCTTGCATGGTGGTGAATCAGTAGGGGCTGAGCCTATTCTCCAAGAGGATAGAGGAAGCAACCCAATTGATTCTTCCAAACCAAATGTCTCCAATTCGGCGAAACCAAAGAAGGCAGCTAATCACGATCAGTATGTACAGTCTTCAGTCAACCCAAATGTCAATGCTGCTGATGTCGTCAACTTGGGTGAAAACGAGATTGACCACAAGACTGAACTGGTTGGCAAACAAACACGTGTTGTTGATGATCTTGAACATGACAACTTGCACCATGAGGGACAGCAACAATCATCATCGTCAGGTAGCACAAGTGTAGCTGGAGTGTTGGCTCTATTAGGAGCTGGAGGAGCTGGATATTGGTACTACACGTCCTCGACTAAGCAAGCTAAGAAATAGACACGTACACGGAATTGATTCGTTAACAAATAAATATTAAATCAAAGTTGTTATTTACTCTATACACAGGTGGGATCTTTTTTCTTCTCTTTTCATTTAGTATTGTCTAGCAGCTTCTTGACATGCTTTCAATTGTTGCAAGTAGTACCCACATGTTTGCATGTTGCCGTCATTTTCTTCTAAACATCTAGTAAAGTTTCTTGCGTCAGCATCACAATGTCTTACCTGTTCTTGGGTAGCATATGAATTTTGTTGTTGATATGGGGCAAGATCTTGTTGTTGTTGTTGTGCTTGTTCAACTGGAGCTTCAGATCTTCCACCAAACATTCCTGTGATACCAGCACCTAAAGTATGACCAATAGTTGAACCAACCGCTACACCAGCAGCAGTAGATGCCATTTGTCCAAATAAACCTGGTTGTCTTTGTTGTGTTTGTGGTTGAGCTGGGTGGGCGGCTGGGTACTGGCTGTGTTGTGGGTGTTGTTGGTAAGTTGGTGCAGCAGCAGTGTGTGCTGACCTGGTTTGCTGTCTTGGAGCTGGAGCTGATCTTCTTTGTCTAGGCATTACTAATTGATTGATGAGTTGAAACTAACTGTTGTATTGAGATGTGTAAATCAGGTAAACTTTTTATAGGCAGTAATTTTTTCTTTTTTTTTTTTGGTGGCGAGAAAACGTGCTAGGAAAAGTAAAAGTAGTGTACCGAGGTAAGAGCTTAGCTCCGGGTATACGCTTTAAACAAACGGACTACAACAAGACCAGACAATACTATTCTGAGGCATGATTGAATGACCTTGTATTGTAAGTCATAGACAAGGTCCTTCTTATCATGACCAGAAATTAGAGTGTTGTTTTTGAGTATGTGTGGTAGCTCCAACTAGCCATAGAATTCTACGTTTTTCCATGCAAGCCCTCTCAGTGTGTCTCCCCTTTTTAAAGTTAGTGGCATACTTGGTCGCTTTTGATACTGTTATTTGTACATTATGTTTCTTCCATACAATGTGGTGCTATCTCGTATTTGAAAACTTTACGCATACTGTAAAGCACCTTTTCAGTATTTTTGCATGAGCTTTCAGTGTCGATGAAAGCCGCCACTGAAAGTTTGGGGTAAATCTCTCGACCAATCAAAACTGAATCTGTTACTTGTTACGTAAGAAAAGAGACACAAAAGTAGCAACCCCTTCAAGTGATCACTCGTAAGTCTCATGACTAGCTAAAAGAGAGGTACTGGAACTAGAAAGAGCCGTTCAACCTGAATTAAAGATTAATTTGTAATGCGTTCATTAAGTTCTAGAATCACGACACCAGCCGGGTGGCGACCATAATGTAGTAAGAACTCAGTAAACTGAAACCGCTGAAGCTCTAGACCCAAAAGTACATACGAGTAACCTGCAGCTTATTGCAGTTTCAAGGCGACCTGAAGGGCTATTTTTAAACTGGCGGATTGGCTACTGCTTTTGATGAAACAAGTTTAACACAACTTTTCACAACTGCCTCCGCTCCCCCTTTAGATCTCAGAAAAAAAGATTCTAGGCACTTTACGTGTGCTTATTTTTTTGTTGGGGGGCAATAGATATAGAGATAGAGATAGGCAGAGAGAGAGACGAGGAGATTGCAAATTGAATTAAAACTAATTTAATTTTTATCGCGCACTTTTGTGAACAACAACGATAAAAATCACAACTGTTGGGTAATACTTACACCACTTTCCTACCAAAAAAGACCATGGATTTCGAAGAACGTTTAGCAGGAGCAGAAAGATCAGATTCGCCTTCGTTAGTTGGTGCGTCTTTACGATCTGCTGATGATTCACCACACCAGAATTACATTCATCCAGAAAAGTATGTGTCTTCTAGAGCTGAATCGAGATCAAAATCGAGAAGCAGATCAAGTAAATTGAAACTGTCAATCACCGCGTCCTTAGACGACTTAATCAATGAGGGTGCCTTATTGGGCTCAGAGGAGGACTTTGAGAAGTTCTTGGATAGTGATGGCACTGTTAAGAACGAGGCGAAATATACGAGCAAGTTGAACGACGAAATTGAAGAAGAGGACGAGGGGCAAGACGACATTGAGTCTGAAGCAGTCCAGGGAGAAATTGAAAAGGCAATTGGAGATCGGGACGAGCCTTTGAGAGGAAGAAGAACAAAGGTTGGGGAGAGAAACTTAGATAAGGCTGTTGACAGGGAAACAAAGTCATCCGGTGCCAACAATACGGCTGCTGCTGCTTCTTCTTCGTTTTATAAACAGGACGACTATTCCACTCCCAACTTGTCAGACTATCAATTGGACCAGAACATTACCGATCACAATGATTTTGTTAGTCATGTCCAATCTTATGATCTAGAAAAGTTACCCCGCTCCAACCTGTCGGTAAGGGATGAAAAGGCATCTTCCTTGTCTAGACCAAGACCTCAGACTACATTATCATCTGCACTGCAACAAAGATTGGAAGGCAGTTTACACCCTTTCCATACTGATAGACAAAGGTCAAGATCTAGATCTTCGAACCCAACTTCACGAATAGCTGCACGCTCGTCATCAGCCCTGAGCCATTTAGCCAGAGGAGATTCCTACAAGAATGTGCATGGGGATGAACCGTCCAAATATGAGCTCCCACCATCATTTTCAAATGATGAATTAAAGGAGTCGGAGGAAGAGGATAGAGGAAGAGCTGCTAGACCAACAATGGGTGATTCGATTGCAGCCGCTGAGGCTAGAAAAGCTCGTGCAAACGATCCTTTTGTCCCTGAATTTGATTCTAATCCAATTAGTAGAGAGCCATCATTGGTGACCACAGGCGATTATACCAATTTTGAAGTGGATAATCCTCGCTCTCCTGTCAAATACAAGCCCAATGCCAGATTTATCAGATCTAGTTCAAGCCACCCTATGGACGAGAAAAATGATTCAAATGTGGATGGATTAATGGAAGAGGGCGCTTTGGTTACTGATGATCCTTATGCGTCAATAGATCAGTTGGATAGCTTGATGGAGGAGGTTTTGAAAGGGAATAAGGGCTCATCAAAGTCAAGCGACGAGAAAGATAAAGACAAGGTGGACCATGAGACCAAACCGAAGGAAAGTGAGAATGTGTCGTCTCAATCCAAAATTGCAGAAGCTCAATTGGACTCGGACGTAAATTCCAAAGAAAAAGAAATTGAAGAAGAAAAAAACCAAAAGGATGTTACTGCGTTGGACGAAAAAGCTGATCTGATATCGGTTCCAGACGAGGAACAAAAGGATCAGGAAGAAAGCAAGGACTCTAAGTCGCTTGAATCGAAAAAGTCTGAGAAAGTTGAGGATGAGGAAAAGGCTTCTACCTCCGTCAAGAATTTAGAAAAGGATGACAAAGAATCAGTCCATGAAGACTTGATCGACGAGGATGCAAAACGCGCTGAAATTGAAGGAAACGAGAAAGACGATGCGGATACCACTCCTTTGAAACAAGAGGGTGCTTTGACCAGTGACGATCCAGCCGAGGCTATCGAAGAGAATGAGTTGAGAGAAGGTGTTTCAACTGATGGCGAAACGAAGGAGGACCCAAAGACGTCAAAGGAAATCAAAGGGGATAAAGATGCAAAGTTTGAAACAAGCACGTCCAAACCAGAAGATAACTTAATTCAGGGTTCACTTAATATAGATGGACCTGCTGATTTGGAAAAAGTCGAAGAAGAAGAACAGGAAGGGCTTAAAGAGAATGAGCTTGAAAAGGAGGAAGAAGCAGAAGGAAAGGTTCCCAAGGATGAACAAGCAGAATTGGACTCCGCCCAGAAAAATAAGCCAAACTTGATTGTTGGTGGAGAGGATGAGATACAGAGCGTTGAGCAGGATGATTCGGTGGAGCTGAAGGTGAAAGAAGAGGTTAAGGTTGAGTCGTCTTCTAAGGGGACATCTGCAGTAAACGAACTGGGATCGACAGACGCCAACACCTCCGAAGTATCCAAAGAAGAACATATTCACGATAAATCTGAAGTCGTACCGGAGAAGACTGAACCAAAACCGAAATTAGAATCTCCAGAACTGGAGTCGTCAAGTAAATTGTTGGATGGGGTTCTTAATGCTGATGGGCCTGAGCACTTGAAAGAAGATGAAGTCGAAGAGCAAGCAGGGAAGAATGTTGATAAAGCGAAATTGAAGAAAGGTCCTGGAATAAACAATGTAAGTGATGATCAGAAGGAGGCTGAATCTACTAAAGAATCTGAATCTACTAAAGAATCTGAATCTACTAAAGAAGCTGAATCTATCAGAGAGGCTGAATCTACTAAAGAAGCTGACAAAATTCAAGATTCAGAAACAACTAAAGAAGTTCAACAGACAAATGTAGAAGAAACTACCGAACCATCTACTGAAACGTCTGAAGCTAAGGAGAAGGAGAGAGAGATTGACACGGCGTCTGATAAACCTGAAGCAAAAGCTCCTAGTTCCCCAACCGCAAAATCAGAAAAAGAAGTTGCAACAACTGATGAATTCGATGACTTGGAAGATATCTCCCCGGAAGAAATCCGCAAGCATCTTGAATCTCAACCAGTTTATATTTTCACATCATTAGCTGGGGGTGCTCAAATTATCCCCAGAACCAACAGATTAGCAACTATTTTACAAGCAAATGGAATCAAATTCGAATATAGAGACTTGGGCACAGATGAAGAAGCGAAAAAGATTTGGCGCAGACAAGCATCTGGTAAGACGTTGCCTGGGGTTGTAAGAGGAGATGATTATGTTGGTAACTGGCAAGAGATTGATGACGCTAATGAAGAATACCAAGTGAAGGACTTGTTGTATAGCTTTTAGGGATATTCCAGTTTGTTAGAGTTGTATACTGAATATACTATACTATATTTTGAACGACTAATCAATGGCTTGAAACTTTCTTGACAGATCCATTTATGGTATTGACAAGCTCAAATTGTATGAGCATATTTCACCGGTAATGCGCAATCACTGATAAATGAGCCCATTCGTATCATACTTTGCGTTTATTCACTCCCTATTGGTTTAAAGGTTTATCGGTACCGATATCCTAATTAGGAAGTAGGTATATTGCGCAGAACGCCTCACACACTACTACTTTAGGAAGTGTCAAAACTGCTCAAGATTAACACCACAATACACAAAACCACAAAACCGTCTGCAGAAAAGATGAGAAAAAAGGAATTGGAAAAACCACCCGTTTTCGAAGATTGATTTTAAAAGAGTATCTAACTATTAATCTACTTTTAAACTCCCCCTTGAGCAAATATTGAAGTGGCCATAAACAGTAATAGAATTATAACTCACACTTTTGAAACATTCGTTTATTCCATCATAGATCAAACCGGCATAACAATAAACCTGTATATATATAAGGACATATCATTTCCTTTTCCTCAGATATTCCAAGCATAACAAAATAACAACTATACTCAAATAACACTAAAACAAAACATGTACAAAAGACACGATATGAGTGGCATGGGCTCGTCCTCGATGGATATGGGTTCGATGGCCAGTTCAACAATGAGTATGGTAATGGAAACAACTGCAGCTGCAATGGATCACAGCGGATCAAGCAATAGCAGTATGGGAGACATGAGTGGTATGAGTAGTATGAGTGGTATGCACATGTACTTCACCAGAGAGTTTAAAGATTATCCCGTTATATTCAAAAGCTTATCAGCATCTACAAAAGGCGAAGCATTTGGTATATTTGTCTTGCTATTCTTTGCTGCTTTCTTTGCCAGATTCCTAGAGTTTATCAGAAATTACTTGGAAGAAGTTGTATGGCAGAATAAGAGCTATAATGAGTTCGAAGCTGGAGTAGCGAATCACAGTGCTAATTTGCAACCTACTACACCTGCTCAAGGTGACTGTTGTGCAGGAAGTGCCGACGACGAAAGTTTTGACAAACGTGTGTCAAATGATGACGTTATTGTACAATCACAAGAGGCCAAACCATCAAAATCCAATTTACCAATAGCAAGCACTATCATGAGGGATGCTATACGGTTGGTTTTATGTATTGTTCCTGATTTATTTGGATACACTTTGATGTTGGCAGCAATGACTTATACGTTGACGTATTTCTTTGCTGTTGTTATTGGTTCTGGCGTTGGAAGATTTGTTAGTGAACGTCTAATGGAAAAGTTTAGAATTAAACGCACACCACCTAGAAACTGTTGCTAGAGGGTTATATACCAATTTGATAAAATAACACTTAATATGACTTTCTATTTTTACTCTATTATTTCGTTTATCTTTTTAACCAAGTCACTGTGCTTGTCTTTGTTGAACTGAGACCCATTGCCATCAGCTAATTTTTCGCTGTAAATCAACCTAGCTAGATTATGATACTGCAGTCTTGTATATGCTGATGTCTTTGCCTTGATACGGTTCAATAGACTAAACTCATTCAAGGTAAACATTTCAAAGTATAGTGACGACTTGCTGAAATCAATTGTTTGAGGAGTGGGCGATAAACTTCTCAAAATCTGTTGCAAAGTGGATATATTCAACATCGCCCGTTTGATACCGTTGTTGTTTACCTTTTTAACCTTGAATGAACCTTGGATCATTGCATCATTGAGGAATTCACTAAATCCAACAAAGATACTTTCCTTGTCTTCTGGTTTTAAAGCCTTTGTTAACTGAGTATCAATTGTAAAGATTTCCAGGTTTAATGCAACGACGTATGGGTCTGCATCGCCTGGTTCCGTAGTTGGCACCCAATCCATCACATTGAACGACAAGTTAAGGTAATAAATAGCCTTGCTTCTTAACTCATATCTCAATGCCAACAATGTTTGATCTCGTATGCCTTCGAAATATGCAACCACATCATTGAATTCAATTATCTTTTCCGAACTCAATGCCAAAAGGATATTATTCTGAGTAATGTCTGAGGAGTTGGTCGTGAAATTGATTGAAGGACGACCGTTTTCCAAAAATGACCAATTGTACCTCAACTTTTCGACTGGGGAAACAACAACTGAATTGGTTTGGTCATCGGCAATGGCATAGTTGGATTGCTTTTTGACCCACACTAACCATGTCAAAATCCATGATGTAGTTAACAATAAATAAACGACATGGAAAAAAGTATCACCATCTAAAAGATTATCTTTATTGACAACAGAATTTTGGATTTCATGAAGCAACATTCCGTTTTCAGAGGTAATGAACTTGGACAAGTTGGAAGTGCTCTTCTCATTAAGATCAAGTATGATAGTTCCACTGACCTCAGTCAATGCATGCATCTTCATCCACTTGCTTATTTGCAGGACAGGTCTGCTCATGGCACCTTCAGTCGACAACAAATCTTGGAATAACTTTCTGTACTCGGTAGCAAAACTTTGCAAAGTTTGCAAAACAGTGTCGGATATGTCCTCTCTATAGGTCAACGAAGTATTCAAAATGAGGCAAAGTTCCAAAAACAACTTCTTAAAATTGAATGCATTTTCGTAAATCACTATGCTGGAATCGTTGTCAGGACGAGACACCTCTAATAATTCCAAATCATTATCTTGACGCAAGGTAATAACCTCAAGTTTTAAGCCCGATGGTTCGTTCAACTTCACAGGACCACCGGTATATACCCCACCAACTTGGTCACTAAATACTTCATCGATTGCTGATCTAAAGTAAGTCAAAAATGAAGACCTCATAAAGTCACTGAAAAATTGAAAGGCCACACTATCAGTGCTGTTCTTCTGGACGTGGAAATTGGAAAGCACTCTATGCGAACCCTCAACAAATATTAGCAATGGCTCTAATATGATTCTCATATTGAACAAGTTTTTAGGTGTTAATACTTCGACTTGCGTGTTGAAAGATTCGTCTTCAAAATAAGGCGTCTCCATAGTCAAAAGATCCTTATCATTATCATCAATATGGAATCCGGGGAATATATCACTCAATGAATCCTGAAGCTCTTGTGCAGATTTTGTAAAGCTCCAATCAACATTTTCAAAATAGAATAGCTTTCGTTGATGTAAAGATTTATGCACCTTCCTTTGGTCGGCCTTGTTGTCCACTAACTTAACCCCTAACTCAAGAGACCCATCATCATAGATATAACTTAATATCAAATTTTGTAATTCTTTCTTTGTGGTATCCCAAACGCGCAAGATGTTTTTGGAGTGAGATGGTGAATTGGAATAGTTGGCATCCTGGCCCTGTCCTAAAAGTGAAGCAATTTGGCTGACAACCTTGTGTTTCTGAAAGGCAAGCAAACACCTTACTGTTATCGATCCAAATAATTCTTGAAGGATGACAACAGCTGAATCACTAAAGCTCTTGTGTGCCATTACATCAAGCAATGAATCCTGCTCGAAATGTTGGATTTTGGAGAGTTTCGAAAGCGCATATCCATTTCTCAGTTTCACTTCCTCGGTAACTCTATTAACCAACCCGTGCAACTCCAGTTGGTTTGCCTCAACTAATGTCTCAACCACTTGTTGTAACCTACCTAATTTAAAGGCAGTTACCAAAAGCATGTACATATAATAGAAACTATCATTGGTATTGTTCATCTTTAATAATATAGTGTAGTCAACTATACCATCATTTTTCAAACTGCTTTCGTGCAATTTGGGCAACAGCTGAATTAAAAAATCACTAACCGGTGCTGTCAAATAGTCGACTACTTCCAAAATATCCAAGTTGGCTGAATTGTGCACATACTGTTCTAAGTTCTCCAGTTTAACCAAGGCCTTGAAAGATGCCATCTGCGGACTTGTAGACTCTACTATTGACTGCCACAAGGTAACACCTGTATTGGAAATTGAGCTGTTATTTTTCAGGTATATTTCATTTTGCAATTCATCAATAATCATATCGTACAACTTGTTTGATTGCTGCTCGAGATAGGCTCTTATATCGTTCATTGCCGGTAAAGACCACAAGCTATAACGTTCAGCTGTCTTATAGCCATTGGCAATAATATCATACACCTCATGAAGCTTCTTCTCATTGATTAGTTGCTCCACCTGATCGGGAATTTTGTTCATCTCTTGTATGGCGTCCACTATATCAATCAGCTCTGCATATCTCCCTGAAGTCTCAGATAACTCAGCCAATACAGCACTTCTATCATGAATCTCTTTGTTTGATGTTTGAAGAAAATTTCTGATGCTTTCAGAGTCTTGCTGTGATTTGTCCAATGTCGACAACAACATATGATATGACCCTATACTGTTGTTGAACAACTCGTAGTGCTCATGAACAACGCCTCGCAATGCACCTTCAGTTGATTTTTTAAGTCTCTTGAATTCATCAAGCCTGTGAGCCATACCAACTGAACTATCATCCAATAGCGAAATGGCTAACTCAATTGGGTTGGCGTCGTCCTCCAAAATACGGGGCCAGTCATACTTTATGGTGCTGTAGAGCTCTTTCAATCCAGTGACAGATTCTTCTTTATTGCTTTCAGATTGGGGTATGCTGTATGATAATCTTCGACTTGTCATTGGCGTTTATTAAAGTTTGTAGTTAGGTTCGTTCTTTTCAGGAATCAAAAAGTTCATGAAGGTCGAGAAAGGTGGTAGCGATGAAAACCGACCCCAGTACCCCACCAGTAGTAAATTTTCATTGAAAATTGTAGATGGCCTGACAATTTTGAAGCAGTGTCAATCTTTGTTCTACATAGTTGCCAGATATGTTCTACCCTTGAACATCCCTCTCTTGTTTTTGTTTGATTATTGATAAATTTTGTAATTGCATCACTGCCGCTTCTCAAGTTTTTTAAGATTGAAAAACGCGTATCATAAACTAGAATGTCTTTACCAGTTGAATTTGATTCCATTTTCCCACTTCAAGCTACTCGTTATATCATCTAAACTATCGTCTTAGGCTATCTGGTTTGTCGAATAGCTACATCATGGATGAGAAGCTTCGAACAAATCAAGAATCAAGTAACACATCTAACGTGCTAGGGTCTCTGCAAGCATGGAATAATGCTGCCAGTCAACATACTCCTAACGAGAATACAAACGCGTCCATGAGCCCACAACTACCGTTAGCACCGTCAAATTACTCGGCACCAATTTATCAAAGCCCTCATCTGTATGGTTCATCGCCTAGTGGTGCACCACCAACTTCCAATGGTTATTCTAACATTTATGGTACACAACAGTATATTAACAACCTTCCCAACAACTCATCGCTGCCTTACATCCTGCCAGACAATTGGAACCAACCATACCCTCCTTACAGCTCCACACCGGCGAATCGGTCACCAGGAAATTTTCCACCACCACTATCTCGACCTCATCCTCATGTTAATTATTCTCAACCAATTCCTCCCTCGTCGTCTCCCTCTGTGAATATACATATAAATAACTCTGTGTACGTTGGTGATGCTCCATCTTCATTTCAAGACCAATCGTCAAGCAGAGTCCAAGTACAGAACAACACCCCTCGAGGGCCATCACGACCAAGTCTGAATCACATCCAGGTTTCATCCAATCGAAGAATCAATTTATCTCTGGGTGTTTCTGTTAGCTCCCAATTATTCGTTAGTAGTCGGTCAAGTACACCAGGACAAAATAGGGTAGCCCAACAACCTAGAAGTGGAGGTGAAAGCAGGTATAATTCTAGCCCTAGTGTTCCTAGTTTCTCCTCGCCACGTATACAAGAACTTCCAACTGATACCCCTTCACACTCGGAGCCTTTGGTAGGCAATCAAATTGATAGATTACCTAGCAGCCCTTACTCATCCCAGGCTGACAGAGTTGCAAAGGGAACAACTAACAACTCAACCAAGTCTCACGCAACCGCAAAGCCTCGGGACAGAAAATTCAGAATGTCGATGACAGATGTAGAGGATACAATTGGGGGCTGGTGTGATGGGCGAAAACCGAAAATACGAAGCTCAGTACTTGGCCAGAAATCTGCCATTCAAGAAAAGAAAGCAGCGATCCACCTTACGAACAAAAATGCCAAAAACAAGAAACTAACTATCGATGACGGAAAGGCTAATGAAGTTGTTGAAGGACAAACATCGAAGACAACAGTGGGGCAGAAACTAAACAACTATTCTTTTACTAAACCTTCAGCCCCAGTAGGTACAAAACGGGTTGTTATTGAGCTATCAGATGATGAATCTGAAGACGGATATGTGAGGCCTATTCTGCTTCTGGCTGCACCAGAGAGTTCCATTATTGTTATTGACAGTGACGATGAAGATTCAGTTTCTGTGGAAGCAGTAAATGAAGTGAAGGATACAAATGCAGTTGATACTTCGTTGATTTCATCACCTGTTCCTACCAAGTCTCGGTTTGAGTTGAACCTTGCTTCTGATTCTATTGCCGATTCGTCCTTTTCCTTTCTGAAGCAAGAAGCCCCCAAACCTTTGTCATTTCAAGAATCAAAAAAGCCTTCCAAAGTTGATTCTTTTGTCCTCCCAGAAAAGCCTGCATTTATTCATTGGCTAAGTTCAGATGAAGAAGATGACGATACATTTACTGCGATGCCAGTGGAAAGGACCACGAGCAGCAATATCACGAGAAGACATGATTCTGTTCCATTGGAGCCTGTGCAAACCGAATCGAGGCAACCATCTACCCGTGTTATCAAAAACTCAAGAATTGAACGAAGCACGGAAAACGGGGCCCTGAAACTTAAAAGTTCTACCTTTCAACCTTCAGGTTCGCAAACACTCGACACGGCCACTAGATCTAAGTCTACACTGGATGCAGGGTTTGCTAGACCAACCACTGAGTGTTCGTTGAAACCAGTCAAAAGAGCAAGTACTATACAAGATGATAACCCTGGAGCAAAGAAAGCAAGGCGCTCCAAAGCCGACAGTTTGCTTGACGAACTACCGAAAATTGACAATTTCGAATATAGCTACAAGGAGTTGCAGGAGGTTAATCGGGTATCTAGAAAGAAGGAGGAGCTATATGCAGAAATGGAACTTTATGTATGTTCTAAACTACATGATCTGATAAAGGATTACTCGGAGGATATCAAGCTGAAAATTGTGCCTTTTGATCTGGAAGTGCCTTTGATATACTGGAAAAGGAATGTCAAAGCAGAGTACATCAAAGAAAAGGACTACTTTATACCCATATCTGCAAAAAAAGTTGCACAACGAACCTTTGTCTTGTATTATTTGGCCCAAGATTTTTTAACCAAGCTTCATTCACAGGAGCTTAAGCGTGATGTGACAAGTGCAACTGAACAAATGTGTAATATATTGGTGCAAAAGTATCACGTAATCATCATGGTTGAGGGATATGATCAGCTAATCAACAAGATACAGACATACAAGCAAAGACAATTTCGATCGCAAGTTTTAAATGGTGAAGAGCAGGCAAAGAGAAAGAAGGATGATGAGCAGATGTCTAAATTTCCTGAACCAGCTGAGATTGAAAGGTTGTCCAATAGAGCGCAATTAGATTTGAAGGTTAATATCTTCACTGTTAGATCACGACCAGAGGGTGTCATGTGGTTGAATTCTTTTACGTACACCATTGGTTCAGCCTTGTATGATAAGTACGAGAGAAATAAAAACTTGGCAAACCTAGGAGCGGTGCGATCTGGGAGTGACACAAAAGCAACTTTTCTACAGTCTTTTCAACATATCCCGCTTATGACACATTCAAAGGCGCAGATTTTGCAGTCCTCTCATGCATCCATGTATCTGATTTATTCAAAGTTGTGTACCTCTGGTACATTAGGCAAGGATGCTACTGGGAAAAACATTGTACCACCTTCAGTTGACTCAACATTGTTGAACTTTTTTACATCCGATGACCCTGACAAGGCAATTACGTGAAATTCGTCCATTATAGAAGCACATCTAGATACAGGTATATAGATTTACTTTTGAGTAACTTGTTTGGCACGGTTTAGGTCGTCAATATTGATCTTATCACTCAACCCCTCAACTACTTGGATTCCTCTATCAACTTCGTATGTTTCATCGGCAGAAAAATCGTATCTTAAACGATGCAACTCGGATATTATGTTTAACGACTTGTCAACCAAATTGACGTTTGAGTCCAAGTTCAATACCGAAGCAAGATAATGAACCAACTTTGATTTTTTAAACCTGCTTTCAACATCATTATCTAATCCATTACTTAGTATCGAGGAGACAAGCGACAAAATTCGTAAATCGTACTTTGAATCTTTAGACCCAAGTTTAACCAAGTCCCATCCGGATGATTCGTCAAATTGCTTGTAACCCGGCTTATAATTTCTAATATATGAAGAGATGGCGTAAAGGGCTTTGTTTTGTAAGCTTTTGTTTTGGCCATCATCTCCGGCAATCTTGGCCAACTCTTGCAAGCCATTTGTTTTCTCAAAGTCCTCTTGTGATTTTGGGTTGTTCTGCACAGCAGTACCTATGATTCCAGCGACAATGATCCTCAAGTCATCTGGCACATCAGGCTTCAACAAGTCCACAAGGGGGTGCCACAACCCCAAGTTTTCAATGTTGTTTGCATTATCCATGTTTTCAATCAACATCTCAAAATTTTCCAAAGCAATCTCTTTATCCTTGTCCTCAACCTTAGGATTGTGAGCAATTGCAATACTTTCCTTCATCAAAGCGACTTCATCTGGTCCACCAAATAACTGGTTCAATAACTTTGGATCTGGTTCACCAATTTTGGTCAATGCTTCCTTATCACCGGCCTGTTGGGCGATGGACCAATGTAATAACTTGTCCATGATTTGTTAGCTTTTTCAGGAGGGTATATCTGATCGGTACAGTAGCTACTTTAATAGATTATTTATACTAGTTCAAGAGTAAGTTGTGTGAACTAGAAGGGTTAGTACTTTGTTTTGCTGTGTTCGAGAAGCTTCTGATGGCTTCTATTTTGTGTTTGTGTCTCGTTTCTGAAAAGAAAAAGTTTAAACACATTTTGGCGACACGACATTGAAATACCATAGTGACATTAGGATGAAGCTTGTGGGGGGTGGGAGGCGACTGCCAGTAAATTGAATGGTGGAACGCGAAGCCGCACAGTGTTACCTTCAATTAGGGTTTATTGTGTAAATTCACGTGGTGAGGGATAGTACCATTACCGGCAGTATATAGACTTAGCATAGTGGTTATCCAAATTGGCGGATTTTTGAAACCCGGGGAACAATTTTTTTGGTCAAACAATCGCGAGGAATTACGTAGCGTCCACGTTACAAAGTTTTATAAGCAAAGCGGTAACAGTGTGCTATCTCTGTATATATCGTGTTAGAATGCTCCGACTTGGCGCCATGATTCAAAAGAGGTGCTTGAAATCGAATGACAAAAATTTAAAATTATTGTTGTGTAAATGCTTGTAGTTTGAAGGCTGTTCTCTACAGACATCCGAGGTGGTAGCAATTGTCTCTCCCTTTTTTTCCCGACGATTATTTAAACAAATGAATTTTTCACGTTCTTTTGAAATCAACACTCCCCTTTTCCCTTTTCCCTCTTTTAGTTGAATGAATATAAACTCAATTACGAAAAGGGTATCATTAAATCACAACAAAATGTCATTATCAAACAAATTATCTGTCAAAGACTTAGATGTCGCTGGTAAAAGAGTTTTTATCAGAGTTGACTTCAATGTCCCATTGGATGGTAAAACAATCACCAACAACCAAAGAATTGTTGCTGCATTACCAACTATCAAATACGTTGAAGAACACAAGCCAAAGGCAATTATTTTGGCCTCACACTTGGGTAGACCAAATGGTGAAAGGAATGACAAATACTCCCTTAAACCAGTTGCTGCTGAATTGGAGAAATTGTTAGGCAAAAAGGTTACTTTCTTGGACGATTGTGTTGGCCCAGAAGTTGAAAAAGCCGTCAATTCAGCATCCAATGGCGAGATCTTTTTGTTGGAAAACTTGCGTTTCCACGCCGAGGAAGAAGGTTCGTCAAAGGACAAGGATGGTAAAAAGGTCAAGGCTGACCCAGCAGCTGTCAAGAAATTCAGAGACCAATTGTCTTCATTGGCTGATGTTTACGTTAATGATGCATTTGGAACTGCCCACAGAGCTCACTCCTCAATGGTTGGTGTTGAAGTGCCACAAAGAGCAGCCGGTTTCTTGATGTCTAAAGAATTGGAATACTTTGCCAAAGCTTTGGAAAACCCAGCCAGACCATTTTTGGCTATCTTGGGTGGTGCCAAGGTTTCTGACAAGATCAAGTTGATTGACAACTTGTTGGACAAGGTCGACTTGTTGATCATTGGAGGTGGTATGGCCTTCACTTTCAAGAAGGTTTTGGACAACATGTCAATTGGTACCTCACTTTTCGATGAAGAAGGGGCAAAGAATGTCAACGACTTGGTTGCCAAGGCCAAGAAAAACAATGTTGAAATCATTTTGCCTGTAGACTTTATTACCGCTGACAAGTTTGACAAAGATGCCAAGGTTGGTGAAGCCGATGACAAAGAAGGTATTCCAGAAAACTGGATGGGTCTTGATTGCGGTCCAAAGTCGAGAAAGTTGTTTGACGATGCAGTTGCAAAGGCCAAGACTATTGTCTGGAACGGTCCACCGGGTGTTTTCGAATTCGACAACTTTGCCGGAGGTACCAAGAACTTGTTGGATGCTGTTGTCAAATCAGCTGAAAACGGAAATATCGTCATCATTGGTGGTGGTGACACTGCTACTGTTGCAAAGAAATACAATGCCGTTGATAAATTGTCCCACGTTTCTACTGGTGGTGGTGCCTCATTGGAATTGTTGGAAGGTAAGGAATTGCCAGGTGTAGTTGCTCTTTCAAACAAAAACTAGAGGCTCAAACATTGCTTTCATATGTATGATATTATCTTAAGTATCGTTAAATAAAAATGATCTTTATTTTAAATCTAAATATCATGTATATATGTAAATGGTCAGAAATAAAAATTTAGAGCCAACAAGAGAGAAACATTGTCTCTATAACTTGGCCTTTCCTGCACAGATTTGGGCCCAATCAGCCTCGGTCAACTCAGCGTATTTGTTCCCATTCAACCAGTAAATAAGTTCATCACCACTTTCTCCTTTAGGCAACTTTTGCTTTTTGTATTGGTTCTTTGGAACCTTGTGATTGTGCGAGGCTTCAATAGTGCCAAGCTTGATGAAAGCCGGCTGTGCATAACTAGGTAATGACTTTTGAGAATGTTCGTAAATCTTTTTCAAAACTTCTGAATGATCCAACTCATCCTTTGGCTCAATAACAGCAAAACAAGCTCTACCTTCGTGATTTGGAACCTGTACACCGACAACAACTGATTGTTTGATAGAATTTGAACCCATCAACTCGTTTTCAACCTCACTAGCTGAAACATTTTCTGATTTCCAACGGAATGTATCTCCCAATCTATCAACGAAATAAAATAAACCGTCCTCGTCCATCTTTAACAAATCACCGGATCTGAACCATGCATCACCCTTCTTGAACACATCAAACAAAATCTTGCTACTGGTAGCCTTCTTGTTTCCGTAATAACCTTGGAACGACCTGCCCACATCTTGCGGGTTAATAATTCTCATCAACAACTCACCTGGCTGGTTATAGGCAGCTTCCTCGTAGAAACCTGTCTTTGGATTCTTCCACATTTCATTTTCATCTTCTGGGTCCATCTTGGCCAACTTTTGTTGCGTGTTGAGCAACAAAGTAATCAATGATCCGTATTTTCTGCAAGCCCCTTTTCCAAATTCTCCAAATTGAATGTTGGTGGTGGCAATCGGGGATTCAGTTGCGGCGTAGAACTCACCAACACCCTTGATGTGGAATCTGTTTTTGAATTCAGTCCAAATATCACGTCTTAATCCATTACCATAAGCGATGGTTACATCATGCTTCTGTTGGTCAGGGTGAGGGGCAGAATTCAACAAGTAACGACACACTTCTCCCACGTATTGGATATGGGTGGCTCCGACTAATCTAGCTTGGGTCCAGAATGACGTAGCAGAAAACTTTTGTGATATTGACACACATCCACCATTCAACAAAGTTGGACACACACCCAACATGGCGGCAGTAGAATGATACAATGGCATAGCAGTCAAGACATTGGAGGTGTTTCCAACTTTCATGATGTATCCAAAAAAGACAGAAGCCATAAAGGCTTTTCTCCAAGACATAATACCTGCTTTTGGCAAACCAGTCGTACCAGAAGTGTAAATCAAAGCACATGCGCTTGAGTCAGTATCTTCTGGTCTCCTAGTTTCATCTTTAGCTCTATACTTTGGAGTTGATTTCGACTGTAATCTATCAAACAAGGCAAACTCATCAAGATAGTGTAACTTGACTTGGGGCAACTCTTCAGTGATAGTCTGTTCAGTTTCTCTTATTGGACCAGCACAGTCGGGATCAATAAAGACTTGAGAAACACCGGCAATCTTAAGACAGTGAACCAAAGGCTTATCTTTGGTATTGAAGTTTAAAAATGCGGGCAAAGCACCAATGTTCCATAAGGCCAACCACAAGACGATAAATAAGGGCTTGTTCATGCAGTCTACCCCGATTGTTTGGTTAGCTGTGACACCGTATTCGTTCTTCAAGATGTACGAGAATCGTAAAACCATGTTATACAACTCCTTGTATGTATATTCTTCAATTTCAAACTGGTCATCAAGAAATTTGAACCCTTCAGCGTCGGTCTTGACTGGAGGTGGGTTCTTCTTAGGTCTTGGAAATGCCAAAGCTTTGTGATCCTTGTACTTTCTAGCTGACTCTTCAAAGTAATACCAATAGGAAGCTTTACCTCTCAGTGCTTTCCACATGTAAGGCAATGCATTGGTGACAACCTTTGCTGCTAACTTGACGTCATCTTTAATCAAATATTTGGCCTCTATCAACTGACTACCAAGTATTGCTGCTGCTGCTATTTCAAGTCCTGACATATTCAGTGTAAGCTAGTGTTTAATCTAAAATTTCTAATAAGAAGAACTTTTAATGAGTAGTAGAATGTTTATGAATGGCGAGTGGGATGTGTAAAACTATATATATATACTTACTGGTTATTTTCAAAGGTGACAAAGAGAAAAATAAAAAAGTAGTTTTGTTTTTGGTTGCACAAAGTTGGGAGTTTTTCAAACGGTTGGCTAATTTCGTTGGGAGTCTCTTTCAAACAACCAAGGGAAAAAGAACATTGAATAGTAAAGTAGAGAGGGGCATTGGCTAAACTGAAATCTACCTACGTAGCATGTGTCTAGCTTATCAAAGAGAGAACTAGGGAGGCAAAATATATACATTACTGAAAGTGATAATTGACAGAATATGCTTTTCCGTAATATTTTCTTGTGTCTTTTCTCCGCAGCAAAAAAAGAATAAAAATAAAAATAAAAAAACAAAAAAAAAAAAAAAAAAGAATTGGGCAAAAGAATTTGATTTCCTGTGATTTTATTTTGAATCATCAAAAAAAAGTATTTAGTGAAAACAGGAATAGAAAAAGGATATGCCGTGAGGCATGTTGTTCAATAAGAGAGGGTTACACTAAGGACTATTTGCTATAGAGTATACTAACAGAGTGAAACTTGCTGAAAAGTGTGTACATGGTTGTTGTGGTGCGTCAATGAACTGACGGTATCACATGTGTGAGGAAATCTTTAAACCGAGTATAATTCATTCACATTACACAAAACTGAATTTATTTCACATGGTGAACTTTTTGTTACTTTGACATTCCCGATAAGGGTGGATTAAAGATTATCACTGGTGACGTTGGAGGAGACTGACGTGTGAGCCAACCCCTAAATTCCGTTCCCTTTAAGTAAATCCTATTCAAATTTTGGTTCCTGAATAAAGAGACGTTCAGTATACTCACTAGATAATGGCAAACTTGCCAGGGTATGGCTCTCGCCATTCAACACTTCTAATTGCCAAATCTCTGCCACTTTGCCACACTCAAGAATTAGTCCAAGTATCTCTTTCGACCTTCTGTAGATAGGGTCCAGCTCAGGATTCAGCAACCCTTCTCTGAGCAAAGCTTTCAACTCGAAATTAGAGTCCTTGAGATATACATTCATACAACAGTTCTTGTGGTTGGAAACCAAAAGCTTGGTCATTTCGTAAAAAAACAACTTTGACCTATTATGTAAAGCTGCTTCTAAAGCTCTAGCAATCAAGGGCAATACCTGAACGTAGTCGTTGCAAATGGTTTTCTTTATGAGCTCGCGAATAATGAGACTTAGTTTCAATTCACTTTCTCTAGCGACGTCCTTTGGTAAAGCAATGGCCGTTTTCAAGCCCAAATACAAGTTAAACAAGATGCGAAGAATTGGCATTTGAGGCTGGATACAAGGTTGTCTGACCTTCCACTTGCTAAACTGTTGCTCCATGCGCAGTCGTTTTGCATTTTGTACATGTACATCATACCTAGCATGGGACCAGCAATAGTTCATTATACATTCGAGAAGTAATAAGACAAGTGTGGCACTGCACAGTGACCACAAATCAAATAAAGTACAAGTATGGACCAAGTCTTCAACACATGTGTTGAAATGTCCCAAAAAGAGGTTGGGATTCTCGAAAACTCCACTCTGCTTGCCTATAGAAACGAGTCTGAAGGCAGCAAATATCTTTTCAGTTATCAATTCGGACTCATTGATGGTTTGCATGATCTCCATGATGGCTTTATTTGCCTCCCAAGCATGTTCAAATCTAGTTGAAGGGATTATAATTGGACATGACACCAACTGAGAGATTGGAATTCTCTGAATACCTTGAGGTGCCTTGCAAATGACTTCCAGGTTTAATTGACTAGCATCAAGACTCATCAACTCCGCTATGCTATAGCGGATCTTGTCATCCTTGAATGAAGCCACTAATGGTGACACCTGCTTTGCAAATTTGCTGATGGATTTGTCACTAAACCCACTAGTATGATCCTTATCTTTTCGTTCAGACTCTGTGATATCCATGCTTATCGCAGCACTTGTAAGGTCATACTTTTGTTGTAGACCCCAATCACTCTTACCGGTTGTGATGGTATCGTCAGCAAACTTTGTTAAACCAGATTCGTCTTTCAAATTGCCAGCTTGTGCCAATGGTTCTTGCTTCTGTATAACCTTTTCTAAACTCAGCAAGTCAGTTCTGTCTGTGACCAATTTCTGAACTTCTTGATCGCTAGACCATTGTTCATTGTTGATCACTCCACTTGTTGGCAAATTTCTCTTTGATCTTGCAATTATTAAGTATTCCCTAACTCCAAAGGATACAACAACACCCACAATAAGTACCAAAATCAAAGTCATGAGGATGTAGAATGACTGAGAAATGATTGAATTGTTGAACGCAACCAACGGAGACACAAAACCACGATTTCTAACAAGGGAGTTAGACTGATCCAGAACTCCTAGTTTTAAATAAGCTTGATCATGGTGTTTGTAAATATACTTGGGTTCCTTAACTGACACCTTTATGTATTGAAGGTGAGGATCTTGTTTGAAATTTTTACGTTTAAAGAACCGTTGATAGTGATCTATTTTGGCTTGGACAATTTCTCTATTGTCGTAGTTCATTTGAAAGGAGTAAATGTAGAAAGCAAGCAAGTGGAGCTTGGTCAATTTTAAGGGACAGGTTGTTTTTGTAGTCCAGTGGTGAACTTTTTACAACCAAGGATTATTGTTTGGCTGCTAAATCTACTATATACGTGTGTATGGGTGTAACAGCACAACCAGTTAAAATATTGTTCAATGTAATCAGATGATTTTCCTTTCATCAGTTAAACTAGTATCTGTACAACCCCACGGAGAGACATGCTTCACAGGTCTAACATGCTATTTGCTAGGTCAAAGCTAGGTATAAGGACACTTTCAAACCGTCCTTTTTTAATCTCCCACCTACGTAGCAGAGTATCATCGCCAATACTCAAACAATGCCATGCCAAATTTTCAACCTCATTTAGTCAATTTCTCAAAACTAAAAGGACGTACTCCACAATATCTTCAACTTTTGATTCTGCTGCTCAAAATACACGTCTGATGCCCAAGCCCAAACCAGATCATGTTGTTCCTCCAAAATCAGTTGGGTATTGGTTGGTAGGGACATCAACTTTGATTTTCGGTATTGTAGTGTTGGGAGGTCTCACAAGACTCACTGAGTCAGGACTTTCAATTACTGAGTGGAAGCCAGTCACAGGATCGGTCCCTCCATTGAATGAACAGGATTGGATAGATGAATTTGCAAAATATAAAGACTCGCCCGAGTTTAAACAGTTGAACTCGCACATTACCTTGGAAGAGTTCAAATTTATATTCTTTATGGAATGGAGTCATCGATTAGTTGGAAGGTGTATTGGACTCTTTCTCATAGTTCCAGCAGTGGTTTTCTATATGCGAAACAAGTTTACGCCAAGGCTTACCAAACGAGTCATAGGCTTGACGGGATTGTTGGGGTTACAAGGAGCAATTGGCTGGTGGATGGTTAGATCGGGATTGGACGAGGAGCAGTTGGCTGAAAGAAAGTCCAAACCCACCGTTTCCCAGTACCGATTGACCACACATTTGGGAGCAGCATTCTTGATGTATCTTGCTGTGTTGTACACTGCCTTTGAAGTCTTGAATGAGAATAAACTACTTAGCATGATCAAAAAGGGCAAGGGCCAGGCCGTGGAAACTATCATTGGACAATTACAAAACCCAGTATTGAAAAACACCAGAGTGATGGCTTTGGGATTATTAGTGTTGACGTTTGTCACGGCAATGTCGGGTGGTATGGTTGCTGGTTTAGACGCCGGTTTGATTTACAATACTTTTCCCCACATGGGGGATGATTGGATTCCAAACAAAGGTGAGCTTATGTCTGATGTATTTTCGCGTAAGCTGGACAAGTCAGACTTGTTATGGAGAAACTGTTTGGAGAATCCAACCACTGTGCAACTCATACATCGAGTATTTGCCACTACGACCTTTTTTGCTGTATTGGCAGCACATATGTATGTCAACAAGAGGAAAACAATCATTCCCAAGACGGCAAAATCCATGATGCATGCAACTATGGGATTTGTGACATTGCAAGTTACATTGGGTATTAGCACCTTGATATACCTTGTACCTATACCTTTAGCGGCTGCTCATCAAGCTGGAGCATTAGCTTTATTGACTGCTGTGTTGGCATTCTGTGCAAGATTGAAGAAGCCAAGACCAGAATTTGTAAGGTATGCAAAGAGTTTGATAAAAAATAGAACAGTATGAAGGGAGAAAGCTAGTGTAAATAAGTGTAAATAGTACTTGTAAATAGTTTCAAGTTATAGCTTTACCATATACGTTTGCTTGACATTTCATATCGCATGACTTTGGACAACCCGTCATCGCCATCCTTGTCACCCCCAGGCAGTTCTTGCAAAGTTCCACCCATCAACTGTTTATTTCTCTTTTCCTCTGGAGTTTCAGGAACAATCTCGTCAAGGTCATACAAATGCGCCCTCGTGGTGGGGTTGATGGTAGAAGGTTCCGTATTGGGAGAACCAGGAAGATATGATAGATCTATCGGAGAAGGTTCCACATTAGAATTATTAAATGTGCTTGTAGTATCTACTTTTGGGGAAGGTGTCTTTTCAATGGGGGGTTTACACAGCGCATTGACTGGAACGTAGTCTCTCTTCACAGCAAGCTCTCTTTGACGTGCTTGGTGTGTTTCAACTGAACGGTTGGCAATTCTGAAAATCAATAGCACCAAGATGATTCTAACTAAAAGCAAGGTGAAAACGGATGCTGCAATAAACACAATACTTGCCAACACAGTTCGCACTTGAGTAGAGCATTGAATGATGAATATTTGTTTAAAGTCGCTGATTGTCATTCTCAAAAAACACACAGCAGAAGCCAACAAAGGCAATCCAATCCTTCGTGTCAAAACAATGAAATCAGTAAACTCATGACTCTTTCCCGGTTTACCTTCAGCACCCGTTTGGAACACCTGTAGGAAATCCAAGCAGGAAACGTACAAGAAATTGCGATAAACCCGTGGCTTGATCTTGTTAAATTTGGAAATGAAGCAATGCTTTAACCAATCGACAAATATTTCACTTCCAATGACGATAACACCAGGGCCAAAAACAGCGCCTAACCATGTATTCCACTTTTTCCAACTGTCAGGCACAAGACCATGAGCCGAGTTGAGTTGTATCAAGTTTCTCACCGCTATGATTCCCAACATCAAAGACAATTGGAACCGCTCGGACAAATCAGCCATTGTTATTTGAAATAAGCCTTCCCTATCTAGTTTTTTAAACACCGAGCTCTTTAATTCAGCAAACTGGTTTGATAGTAGCAATGTTAACAATGCATTGGAGTATGAGTTTGCGGCAACATTTAAAGAAACACATTGGTATATCAAGATGTATGCGTGAAATGATAGGTAAAACACTGAAATAAAATAAAAAATTATGAATCTCCCAACCTGATCTAGAGGAGATATATGAAATAGTATATTTATAATGTCCTGTCCAATGGAGGAGCACAATTTCTCGGCAACTTCTAAAACACCAAACATGACGTACAATTTAATGTCAGCCTGGCCCCTGACATCATGATACATCTTTGAGATATCCAACTTGCCGGAAAACAAAACCAACAAAGCCATAGATATTAAGCTTAGGGTAATAACATCCTTCTTTATGGAGTTGAATTGATGCGATAAGTTGGAGTTTGGGTTATTGATATAGATGATGACAACTTGTAAAAGTACAAGGATGATCTTGAGGGGAGCTATTGTAAAAAGCGCAAGAAATGAATTAAGACAGACAAACAATCCAAAAAGCATAAATTTCTCCAAATACCACGGTATGCTGAACATATTGACTAGCTCCTCGTACGACTGATTGTCCTTGTCATTTCGTTCTGCTTTGGTCAGCATTTGATTTTTCGTATTGGAAAGTGTAGGCAAGTTGAGTTCCAAGAGCACCAATTTGAACAAGGAGACCCCATTTTTTGCTCGTGATACATCAATCAGACCAATTTTGGAGAAATACTCAACTAATGACTCTCGTATAGACCTGTGTTGTTCCTCGTCATGTGACAAGTTATCTCCAAATATGACTTGTTTTTCTCTCGTTTTTGACTTTGCTCTAGCTCTGTTGATTACTTGAGCCAGTGATGGCTTACTTTTGGGCCTCTTGTGACCAGATATCTTTCCATTAATACCACCTGTCAGTCTTGGTTTTGCCATTGATCTGGATCGATGCCTACAGAATTCTGCTTTTTATACGTTTCGCGTTATCTTGTGTGTGCTCAATGTCTCAAAAAATGTACAAAGTTGCAGAGCGACATTGTAGTTATCAACAAAATACGACAGTAAATATAGAACAGAAGCCAGTGATCGCTTAGATGGACTGCCAGGCTAAGGATTGGTTGAGATTGAACTACTATTGTAAGAGAATATTAGTTTGCTCTTATGCAGGCGCCAGCTAACCCGCGCAATCATTGATTCCCCACTAATTTTTGCTATTCACTTATGAATGAGAGAGTGAAAGTGGAGTTCCAATGAGGTAGAGAAGTCAAATACATTGCTATAAAGAGTTAAACCTTAGGGCATCTGAATTCATAAACGTAACCGCATCTCTTCTCTTTAAACCAGCAGTCCAGGTAACACTCAAAAGGAAGCAATTGAAAGACATCTTTAGTACAGAAGAGACATCACTTACAATCATAAAACGACATTAAAAGTGTACAATATATATAGCATAGATGTACAGATGACCATACTATCGTTATCGTGTGCTAATATGCTGATGATGCAATTTAAGCGCCCTTATTTTATTTAAATATATTTTTTTTCTCTCATTCACACACTCTCTCTTGCCATTGGGACACTGATGGGGGAGAGTATAAATACTCTTTCAACATTAAATTGATATGCCCCTTTTTTACACCACTTTTGGTCTTCTCCTTCTTCTTCTTGTTCTTCTTCTTTTTCTTTTCACTCTGTATACTTGACATATATTTCATGATTCTACTATTACTACGACTGAAATACTGTTTACAACAAAACCTTTCGCAAAGCATAGTGAATCTATAACCCCAAATTAAATAGACAAATACCAACACAACCAAATTAAAACGCTTTCCCTCTACCATACTCATTGCCACTTGCTACAAATTAAAACTATCTGGAAACAATGGAGTTGATGACAATTGAAAAGTTCTTGCCGTACTTGGAACCATATGCCAATAAAGAGCTCCTAACGCCAGCTGAAGCACTCCAGCTATCGTTGCTCATCACTGAATTGCTCGTTGACGATTACGTCGACTTTGGCTTGTTAAAATTCTTATCGCGGTTCCTTACCCAACAATCGTATGATGAAATTATCGAGGAGAGGAATATTGAACACGAGTGTGGCTATGTGTTGTGCAATAATCAGCCGAAGCTGTTGGTGCGGAGGCTAAGTTTGAATAGCAATGGTACAACACCGGCGCTGAGGACTGATGCTGGAGCATCGACAAAGTATCAAATATATAACAGGAAACCGTCAATCATTTTACCAAACACCTATAAGAGTCAGTATTGTTGCAAGGATCATTATCAAGCCAGTGTATTTTATCGCAATCAGTTATCGAACGAGGCGGTATTTGCTCGCAAGGACATTATGGTTGTGCCGCCATTTCAAGGTGGTAGCAGATACTGGTATGAAAATTCAATCACTTGTTTAGAAGAAGTGATTGCAAAGCATAAAGAATTGAAGGAAGAAGGTAAATCAATGGCCGAGGTAGTGGCAATGATGAATGGACTCAATGTGAATGGAGATGAGATGAATGAAGACACTAACCAATTAATCAAGTTGATTGAGGACTTTGATATAGTTGAAAAAGAAGTTGATTATCATCATCCTACAGATGGGAAAATCCCCGAACAAGCTGTTGAAAGCGATGAAGAAGAAGAAGGGGATTCAAGTTTGGCGCATAACAGAATAGAAGGCTATATCACCACCAACAAGAGTTTTGGTGGGTACGTAGTTTGAGTATTATATATAACTGGTAATGACTTGATAACGACTACAAAAATAAAAAAACGATTAACTTAGAATTTATGTACAATTCTGGTCATGATTTCATTAAGCTTCTTTCTCAACTCGTTGCCGAATTCAAAATGAGGGAAGTTGTTGGACTTTAAGAAATCGCCCAAGGTCTTTCCTCGACCAACTCTCTCCTCGGTGGGGAATGTCTCATAGCTAAGGTTTGGCAAGTCGTTTCTAAGGGTATTTGGATTGGTTGGAGTGACAATTTCACTATGTTTACAAACACCATGAGCTTTTAGCTCGTGAACTAAATTGGAAAAGTTTTTCACCTTGGCTTCAAATCCTTCATCGAATCGGAGTTGTAAATTCCTTTGCAAATCAGACAAATTCAAGTTAGATTCCTGCAAAATGCTGTTGTATTTCGCTCTAATGAGATCAGATACCGTGTCTAAATCATTAGTCCAACTGAACTGATCAAGATCAAGCACCTCGTTAGGATCTCTGCCATCCAATTTCCGTTGCTCAATCTCACAAAAAAGTTGAAACATTTCTTCTCCTTGAATTAGCCTCTCATAGTATAATCTAGGCTTCATTAACTCTTCAGGGCCAAATCCACAACTGCCCCTAATGGGGTAACTTCCATCCCTATTCATATTCTCTTCTTCCAATTTATGAGCCGTTTCCCAAACCTTTTTAATCCTAAACCACAATACCTGTTTACGAATCAAAGATGCAAGCTTCCTACGTCCAGGCTTGTGTTTGAATGGTGATAACAAATATGGCATTGCGATTATACCCGATTTGGTTTCTTTAGCTACTGCTTGATAGGGGCCCTTTTCATTAACTATTGTGGTTAATTTTTCCACCGTCATATTGTTCAAGTCAAATACGAGAGATGGAATGATTGTGGACTCGATATACTCTGTGTCAAAGGATCTGTCAATGACCTTTTGCGTCAGTCCTTTGATTACATGATGCGAGTCGTACCCATCTCCACTTGTTTGTAAAGTTTCTGGGGTATACGGTAAAAGATGGGGGTTTGGTATCTTTCCAGCATATTCTAGTTGATTTAAATAGCGTAATGCCAACGACTGGCCATTTTTCGATGCTGTCTTAAAACCTGTCGTGATAAAGTCCCTAACACCTTGTTCCGTCGACAAATCGGGCCCTTTAATTTTTACTTTGCTCTTTTTACGAGATGCAGCAAGTGTATGTTCCTTGCCTCTTAAGGAATCAATTTTCTTTTCTTCTAGTTCTTTGAGGTTTTTCAAAAAGGAGCTTCGTCTTTTTGTCCAGTCGAAATATTCGCTACGGTGCTGGTGGACACAGTTTCTGAGGTTATCGTGGTTTCCATTGGCAATCGCATCAAATAATGCGTCATTGAGGTGAATGCCCTTTATTAATGCTTGTGTCATTTGATAAGGATTGGTGTAGTGTTTGCTAAAGGCCTCATACATGCCCACTTTCAATTCAATAGACAACCTCGCTGCATCCTCCAAGTTTGACCTCTTTAGTGTATTCGATTTCCGCAAAAGTTCCTTGTACAAGTGGAGTACCGAGCGAGAATAGTCAGGATGCCGTTTAAGTGAGTTTACCGTTTGTGTCAATGGGTTCATCGCGTCATCGTTTGTCGTCGCCCCTGGTTTCGCAACTGGTGATGTTGTTTTGCAATTTTTCAAAACACATGAAAAAAATAAGGCCTAGGAATCGCGATCCATACAAGTTCAACTCTACAAAATAAACCATAACAATATGGTACGTACGATTCCATCACTCATGTCTTCAACCACATACTAACTGTCTTTAATCTAGCCACCAAAAAAGGCCAAAAAAGCAGCCATAACAATTCTCAAACTCAAAAATGGCAAACTCACATACTTGCTCACCCTTTCAACAATAACCTTGGATAATATACGCCAGGACCTTGCATTAGCAATCAATAAATCCGGTGGAATACCCAGTCAAGATGCTGAAGCTGAAATTAAGAAGCAGGAAGAGGAAATTGAAGAAGATATAATTGATGAAGATAACATACCGGTACCGAAGTCTGAATTTGAAGTAATTGAAGATGTGGGTGGTGGTGACGCACATCAGGTTGATCTGGACGATTTGAGAATTGCGATACCTAGAAACGAGTCGTCGCCATATGATAGCGAATGGATTGAGTTATCTGATGATACCATTGACGAGGTGGAGTTTAAAGACTATGATATTTTGGCTTTTGCTACGGCTCCTGATGAGAAATTTGCTATTGTAGAGGCGGCATATGAAGATTGAGTGCGAATCTGTGATTAATCCATTTCTCCGGAAACTGGGTTCCAATCCGGTCAAGGAGGCTCTAGATCTCCAAGGTTATTACTAGGGTATCACGTTTATAAAATCTTACAATGTACAAATCCAGAATTGAAACTATATGCCAAAAACGAAAAAGGAGATTAAAGAAGGATGCTAATACTTTTTCCCACTTGTTTTTCTTATCCCTCCCGAATGCACTCTCGTTGGCTGGTTAGACATACCGCCCAGGCTCACTCGTGGTCTCGATGCTCTAGATTTCGTCATTCGCAAACTGCCATTGTTGTTGTTACTTGGAGATGCACCTGGTGATGACGAAGATAATGTTGTGCTTACTGTTCTAGTTGTGGTGGTGGTGGTTGTCTTGGTCAACAGTACCGGTTGTTGGTGAGAAGAGTTGGCTGATATGGACCGCAACACTCTCCATTCTGAATTTTTATTCTGCGGTGTTTGTGTCGGTGAGCTTTTGATTACATCTTGCATTACATTTTCATCATCTGAATTATTAATCATGTCGATGCTTGGATTCTCTTCTTCCTCTTCCTCTGGCTCTTGAATGTATTTTCTTGGTTGTCCAGGAGCATTTGCAGGTACAGCTGTTTGAATTTTTGATGCAAGGGCACCACTAATCTTACGTCTTCTAATAGGAGTGGCCGAGAAGGACGAGTCGGCAACAAACGAAGAATTGAGTTGTGGTAATTGATTGTTTTGCTCTGCGGCTTGAGCTTGGGCTTGAGCTTGAGCTTGAGCTTCCTTTTTAGCTTCCTTCATGCGCTTTTTGAAATCGTCATAGGAACACAACGGGAACAAGTTACCAATAAGTGCATCTGGTCTATTGTCCAACACCATTGTGTGTCTCCACTCTCTAAAATAGTTTTGATTAAGGTACAACCAATGTTGTTGAGGACCAACAACCATACCTGGTCTTAACATCCTCATATATGCAATGCACTCATTAGCGGTGAATCCATGGGTATAAATTAAATGAGCTCCAATTAAACATCCGGTACGTCCTAGGCCAGCTTTACAATGCACGGCAATTTTTCCTCCTTTATTTATAATGCACTCTGCAGCGCCAATGAATTTCTGCACATATTCAAGAGTGGGACAAGTTCCATCATCGAATATCATATCAATATGCTGTATGTTTCTCTTTGTAAACTCTTTGGCATCGTAAAGGTGTGAATTTAACCTGACAACTAATTGAACATTATTTTCAGTAAAGTAATGCAACACCTTCTTGAATGGTTCATTAAGTGAAGCATGCTTCTTGTGCTGGGGAGAAGCAAATGCAATAAAGTCTTTTGAAATGACATTAAAATCACCCTGGTCAACTCTCTCGTATTGTTCGTATTCTTCAAGATTGAACGTAGTCAAATCAATCATTCCTCGTTCTTTGGCTCTCCACATTCCATATACTACGTCCTGGATAGTTATTTCAAAATCTGCATTTGAGTAGCCAGCGTCTCTAAAACTGGCAAATGGGACTTCAAACTGAGCTATTGGTTGTAATACTTGATGAGGAGCCCATGATTGGATCAAGACCATGTAACAACATAAAATACATGCTGCATTTGCTCTTTGCTTAGGACAGGTGGAACTGTAAAACACTACTGCTTTGCCTTGATTGTCATCGTCATTTAAAATATTGTGCAAAACAACAGCAAAACGGTAGAGATTGCTTATATTCAATGGACCAAAGTCCAAATGGAATGCATTGTAAGGTAATGTATCTTCGATGGTAAAGTATACTACAGCTTCTGTATCTGAGGGAGTGTAGTCATATGCTCCAAGATAGATTCGATCTAAAAGACACGAAGTTAGTAAATTTTTTTGTCATGTTTGATCTCACTGGATACACACATACTTTTCAAATACTCTATGAGTGGTATGTTTGTCTTATTTCTCCCCATTGAATGTGTATTATGCTTTCTTTTCTTTTTGGGATAAAGAACGGTTGGTCTGATAAGAATGAGGAAGAATGAATGGTAGAATTCAGTTGTTTTGGTTTATTTAATAAATTTCAGCGGGTCTGTTGTTAGTTTGTTTATTTTGTTTTATATTGTTTACTTCTTATCCTAATGCAGTAATTATTGTCAACAATTGCACGACCAATATCTTTGCAATTGGTTGCGAAATAAAAAATTATCTCATCAAAGGCAAAAAAGGAGTCAATCAGTGGACGATTGCAAAACATATCTCTCTATACACCAACTGCAATTACAACTACAACTACCACAAACATACAAACACAATGGTTTGTCTATAATGCGTTGAAAAAGCATGGAAAATAGTTAATAATACTAACAATACTAGTCCTCCAATTTGTATTCTTTTTCATCAACGACTTTATCGGAGTTGAAAAAGTTTCGATTTCAAAGCGCCAGAGTGAACAATGTTCAAGCTTTGATTTGTATGTATACAATCGAAAGCAAAAAATGCGCCTTTTTAATGCACTAGTATTAACACATTTTATTAGACAAAATCGATCAGACATCCAACCAAATCATAAAACAAGAGATTGATGATACAATCGACTCGATTGAATCATTGGTTGAAGAATTGCCTGATAATAATCCAAGATTTGTGTTATTATCTTATCCAACAAAGACTAGCGATGGAAGATTCCAATCACCATTGGTGATGTTATATTGGATCCCCCATACTTCGAATCAGCAAAATAGAATGTTATACGCTGGTGCAGTTGAACAGTTTAGAGACAAGGCTGGAGTATCAAAGTATGTAATTCAGGAGATAAAAGCAATAAATCACAAAGCAGCTTAATACTAACTATCTTTTCTTTAGATTGATTAAAGTTGAAGATGAAGATGATTTTGAGGAACTTGAAGAACAAATTGTGTCGTGAACTTAGATGCGACACTACACCAACCGAGCTATTATTTTAGATTCTCCATTTGCTTTTTATATATAGATACATTTACCTTTAGTCTATACCTATATATATATATATATAGGTATGTATGTATGTATGTTCCTTAGCTTTAATAACACCAACTTACGGTCTTTTACTGTCGCTACATTACAAGCAAATTATAACTTTTTCTCCGGGTAACTCTCGTAAATAAGATTTCTTAAAAGAAGAAGGTAGTGTCCTTTGGCAAAGCAGAAATTTTTTTTTTCACTTCCTCTCTCTCCGTCTTTCTTTGTAAATGAAAAATTTTTCACATCTTCACATACTTCTACTCCTTTTTCTTCTCTTCAACATCACCAACAAACTAGCAAAAAAAATCATTCATCATGGGTCGTATGCATTCATCTGTATGTGAATCAATTCCAGTCTTATATTCAAGTTGAAACAAGCAAAATTCAATATACTAGATGTGTTATGCGGCAAACGAACAATGGTTTGCCAGGAGTCTTGCCCAAAGTAAACGATTCGCCTACGGTAGAAATAACATACCTAGAATTGTTACTATATACGCTTTGAGTACTTGATAACCTGGACATTGAGTCGTTGTTGTCTTTGACGATGGGGAGATAGAAATGGAGGAGTGTGAGATTTTACGAGGAGGGAGTCCTTAACGGCTCGTGCCTTTCTTAGATTTCTATTAAGGTTGAATGGGATAGGGACATCTGTCACCTGCCACCTGTCACCTTGAAAAGTTTAACATGGCCTCTTTTGAAATCCCCCGGCATTGGCGTCAAACTGGCATTTCAGATTCTGTTCTTTATTATTTCCCTTGTTCTTAGTCTCTAGTTCACAAATACTAACAAATGCTTTTTTTATAGGGTAAAGGTATTTCCTCATCTGCTATTCCTTACTCAAGGAACGCACCATCTTGGTTCAAATTGTCCGGTGACGATGTCGTTGAACAAGTCATCAAGTACGCCAGAAAGGGTTTGACTCCATCATCTATTGGTGTTATCTTGAGAGATGCTCATGGTGTTTCTCAAACCAAGGTTGTCACTGGTAACAAGATTTTGAGAATTTTGAAATCAAATGGTTTGGCTCCAGAAATTCCAGAAGATTTGTACTTTTTGATTAAAAAGGCTGTTTCTGTTAGAAAACATTTGGAAAGAAACAGAAAAGATAAGGATTCTAAGTTTAGATTGATTTTGATTGAATCAAGAATCCACAGATTGGCTAGATACTACAGAACCGTTGCTGTCTTGCCACCAAACTGGAAATACGAATCTGCTACTGCTTCTGCTTTGGTTGCTTAAGTTTGGTTACAAATTAGTACGATTCTTTTTTCTTTTTTTCAATCATATATATACATAGTGTATCGATAGGTTGTTTTTATAATGGATTTCATATATAAATATATATATATATGTATGTGTGTGGTTTTTATATTTGAAAATGAAGCCTGGATTAGGTGTACTTTTCTCTACATCCTTTTCCTGTCAACTGCAAGGAAGAGAGACTGTTCTGAATCATCGCGCTGATATCAATTGCAGGCATCTCTGAAAAAAACACCACAATTGTTACCAAACATTTCTATATCTAGCCCAAGATGGATGCAATATCTGATAGAATCTTTACTGAAACTTCATTTGAATCAAGTTCCAACGATGAACCATCATTACTCACAGTGATACTTGACGTATCTCCTCGAGGTTGGTATAATATTCGAGACTCAATATCGTTACAAGATGTCTCCAAATCATTGCTTGTATTTTTAAATGGACATTTATCCATCAACAATTCCAATCAAGTGGCATTCATAGCCAGTCTGCCCAAAACTTCAAAGTTCTTGTACCCTCATCCAAACCATCAACCTATCGGTTCCAAGATATCGTCAGGAATGTATCGACAATTTAAAAATGTTAATGATGTGGTTTTAGAAGAATTGAATCAATTTATTAACGAAACAAGTCAAGTTCCTGAGTCAAATACCCACCAGTCAAGCATTACAGGAGCAATTAGTATGGCTTTAACATATACGTATAGAATGTCAATTTTAGATCAGTCAGTGCAAACAACTACAGCATCAGCGATAACTACATCGGCCATAAATGCAAAACAATCAGATGCAACCACGGCCTCCGGTGTAGTCCCATCAACTTCTTCATCTTCAATAAAATCAAGAATCCTAATCGTGAGTGCCAACGATGGAGATGATAACATCAACTACATCCCATTAATGAATTGTATATTCACAGCTCAAAAACTAAAAGTATCAATTGACGTTGCCAAAATGGGGGTTAAAAATTCGTCATATTTACAACAAGCTAGTGACGCAACTAATGGCGTCTATTTACATATTGAAGACCCCCAGGGGATAATTCAAGTACTATCAACTGCATTCTTTATTGAACCTAATCTAAGACCCTATGTGATCCTACCGACCAATACTCAAGTCAATTATTTGGCTAGTTGCTTCATTACCAAAAAGCCAGTTGATTTAGGATTTGTATGCTCAGTTTGTTTATGTATTATGAGTAAAATTCCTGATGATGGAAAATGTCCTGCGTGTGCTAGTGAATTTGATAAAAGGATTATTCATGAATTGACTAAAGATCCTCAAGTGGTGACTAAAAAGAAACGCAAGTTGGAAGACTCGAATAAAGCCAGCTAAGGTCGGCTAAAGTTCGAGAGTCTGTGAAATACCTTGAGACGTGATGGAGAATGGATACGTCTTTGGGTAATGATGATGATCAATCAAATGAACAATTCGTGCCTGTGAAGAATCGAACTTCGCATTACAAGTCTCAGAAAAACATCGGAGACTCAGCTTTGCCTCACCTCTTTCAAGTTGTAGTTTTAAGAATGGATTATGGTATTCATCAATATGTAGATCCAATATATGACGTGAAGGAAACACTTTATCACAAGTTAAACATTGGTATTCATGAAATGTCAAGAAATGATTTTGAAATCCATTGTAGCCGTATATTACTGTAGAGCAAAATGGACATCGTGTGGGGGAAGTATCAGCATGGGAATGGTGTTGCTCTTTGTCTTCATCGTCATGTTCCTCTTCTCGAGATCTCTTACCCATGACATCTCCAATCAATTGTTTACTATACTGTCTGATGAGTGTCTGATTTTTCTTTTTCGTTTTTAGTTTCGCGTCAATCGTTGACTTACGTCACTTGTAATAATACAAAGAGGCCCTTTTATTACCCGACTCTGTTTTCAATGCAAAGATAGTCCTACTGAACCATCACTAACTAGCCAAGTAGATAAAGTATAAACAGATTTTACACTTTGGTGATGCTCTGTCAACACTTATCTGTTTTTTTTCTTAAACAATTTTGCACCAAAATAAAAGAAAGATGACACTAAACCATCAAATTAATGAACCAACAAAGTAATTGAACTATTATTTTACAGCTTTAACCAACATATGAATATACTTAAAGTATCTCTAGTTGTAAAGTCTACGTCGATTGATTTTTCTAATTGCACTTTGTTCGATAATTGCATTTGACTGCTTTATAAAGGTAGAGGTAAAACTAATCCAATATTACACAAACGTAGAATCTTTTCGCTTATTGTTGATTACGGTATATAACTATCATGGAAGGACTGGACACATTGATCTAAATAAGATCAACAACATTTATTGTTATTTAAAGTAAATACATACACTTACTCAGTAGTATTATAAACTAGACTTCACTTGACTTCTAATCCTAAATTATCAATCAAATCTTCGATTCTAGTTTGTCGCGACGAGCTTCGATCAACGTCATACAATTTACACTTGTATGGCTCTAAATTCCCCTCACGAATGACTCCCTTACACTCCAAAGAAGGCACCTCAAATAAAATCTCATCCTCCTTTAAGTTAGACTTGATGTAAATGTAAATCGATCGTTCTTTAATCACAAAGTTTCCAAATTTTGCCTTGACGATATCAATATTGGAAGAGTTTACCAACTTCAACTCATCTACTTGTTCAATAGAAAACTTATTCCCATCTATTAACTCCAATTGAATCTGCCATGATTTCAAAAGCAACTTGAATCGCAAATCCCATAATGTAAGATACCCCTTTTGTGTACCAATCATGGCCCAACTATCTTTACGTGTACCCGAGACAAAACTAGTGACTATGCCAAACGATAACGGATTTTGCAAACTGTACAATTGCCTCATTGTGATCATGTCAATTATATTCACTTTCAGTTGGTAATCAATGGCATACATGATATTGGCCAAGTTTTCGACATGGATGATAAATGAATCCAGAGTGTATTTGCGAACAAGTATTGGCTTCATAAATTTGATGATTTTTTTATTCTTATTCCTGGCAATCTCAATCCGAAATACACGTATAATTGCGTCTCTGCTGGCAACAACAATACAATTTCGATCATGGAGAAACGCAATAGATGTAATTCGTGACTCTAAATCAATCGATTGATCGGCATTCTTGACCCTGGTTATATTATCCAATTTAGAAATATCCCAAATTTTGAGACAACCATTTTCAGAACCAGTAACAAAGTATTCCCCTGATGGCGATGTACTCAAACATGTGTATGCGTCAATATCATCGCTAGTTCGATGTACATTTAAATTGAATAGATTCAAGCTCTCAAACCCATCACGTGTCTTTCCCTTAATAGGTTTACCAAACTCAACAAAATCATCAAGTGAAGGAATAATCGTCAACGTATGCAAGTAATTCCAGATAAACGGATTCGCGCCATTGTAGGTATGTTTTATATAACACGTTATGATCCGGCTATCATCAACATGATATGATTTATGAAACACCGTTGGATCATTCATCCAGGACATTCTTGCAGAACTGTCTCGACTTGACTCCATTTCTCCAAATACATTTGCTTCAATCGTTTGAACCGAGGCAATGGCTCTTTCCATATTAGGCAATACCAAGGTTTGATGCAGTTTTGAATGGTCCAAGCTCCGCAAAGATACGCTATCTTCTGACTTGAAAACCACTTTATTATTCTTTTGTCCACTGACAGAGGCCACAGGTTCAGTTTTGAAAAAAAGATCAAGGAATATATTCCTGGGCTTTAGAGTCATTTTATCAAACTGTGACTGTTGTGGTTTGGAGATCCTGCTCACACGATAAATATAACTTCTCAAAACAAGAGCTTTCCATAACGACTTGTCATCCAACCCAATTGATTTAAGCTTTAGCAACCATTGCTTATCCTCGGGACTAAGGGGGATATTCTCCTTATTTCTACCACTATTGTAGGAAACAACAGCAGTACTTAACTTGGGCATGTAAACCGACTTTCCCATGTTTTTGGAAAACGATACTAGGTTCTTACTCGATACATGACCATTATTACTCATCAATGAAAAGCTCTTTTCCTGCCAAAACAATGACTTGTTGGTAAATGACAATGCCCAGGTAATCATTGCATCAAACACTTGTTTACTCAAAGGTCGAGTGAGACTTGGATATAAAGAGTTCCAATCAATTTCAAACACGTCATACACCAAGTACCCCTTGATAAGCGGGTACAAAAAGCAGTACCGATCAGCATCACTCAAATTATTGCTTATAGATACAATAAGTGTAATCAACGATTGACGAATCCATTCATTGGGATGCAATAAAAGGTAGATTGAATTTGACAATAGTTCAGTATAAACTTCCAACGCATTGAACTCTAGTCTAGAATTGATCAACTTTTGCAGGACAAAAGCATTGAAAATCCGAAGCACTTTTAAAACAACAAATTGCTCTCCTTCACCAATCGACTGTAACAACAAAGGTAAAATGTATTGCTCAAATGATAAAGCTCCAATATATGGACCCATTTGTAAAACTGCGGTCAAAAATGCCAACCGAAGCGTTGGATCAGGATCATTTAAATATGAAATCAAATGCGGCAATATTATATCGTTTGTTTTATCCCTACCAAAAAACTGACACAAGGGGAGGATATTTTCAAGTAAACTTACTTTGACTGCCGATTGAGGATCCGTGAGTATACTCAACGTAATTTCTTTAAATCTGTGGTCTAGTTGGTCTTTTGATAGATGAATAGTAGTCACTGATTTCATGACACTTTCGGATAACAAGTTGGTGATGTTTGCTGTACTGCCGCCTTGCTTGAATGCTTTTGACATGGACCAAAACTTTTTGGCCACTGTAGCAAGATATGGTAAACACACGGCAACGCAACTATTGATCAATCTTTGCGATTCTAGATCTATCTTTAACACCAACAAATTGTTAATTTTCGTTAGTAGATATTCAGGGAAAACAAGGACATTGATGGGGGTTATGTACGAGCAGGACAACATCAAACTTGTAAGCGAGTACAATGCCAAGCACACCACTTTTGGTGATACGCTTTGGTGTAAATTGTATGCAGAAGCTTCGATGTACTCATCCAATATAGAGCACAAGTACGGCAACGATCGATCCAACTTGGACTCATCATTAATTTGTTCTGACAATGCTAATATTAATAAACAGCATTTCCTTTTAGATTCAGTTAATTTCACAGTTTTCAACAAGGAGGTGATTAAATTTATAATAATCAAAGAGGCTTCACATCCGTCATTTTCAATATATTTTTTGGGTTGAATTCGATAATTCTGTGGCATCGTGGGAAGATTCATCTTCATGGGAAGAACCTTGCGAGAAGGTTCTGGGTTCTTATAGACAAATCCCAAAGACCCACTGACATCGTTAAAATTGTCAAAGATGTAATTGATTTTCAAATCACTTGGCGTGACATAGTTGTCACTCTGGTTTTCGGGAATAAAGTTTTCTTGATTATTTATACCCTCCATAAAATCATACAAAAACGTGTAAAAAAATTCAGGAAAACAAATACCTCTAAGCTCTTCCAATAACTCACGGGCACTTGATCTCTCACTTGGGTTAACTTTTAACAATTTGTGAATCAAACTGACTATATGTGGGTTTTGTATGTTTGAAAAATCAGGTTCAAATTCATTCTTCATATACTTGAATAATTGCGACAATGTAAATACTGGTTCACCATCACACCATAGCTCGGCAATAACACACCCTAGACTAAATAGATCCATCTCATCGGTCACACTATTTTTAAAATTGAATGATCCATCATCGTTGAAATTCAGGATATTCCTCACATTTTTTTGGCTATTGTAGAACCTTTCCGGGGCTATATAGCACACCCTTCTCCCTGAGCTGTCGAAATAAAAAAAAAACTGATTGGGATTATCTTCTGGAATGTATGTAGGTTTACATAAACTGGCAAAGTCAGTAAAGAGGATCCAGTTCCAAGATGTGACGAGAATATTCTCCAACCGTAAATCTCCATGATGCACATTCAATGAATGCAACTCGCAAACTGTTTTCAACATTTGAAAGGTGATGAATAACTTTTCCACTGGCTCTAGGAATGGACGTAAGGATAGTCGATCGTATAAATTGATCTTGGCCATTTCTCGAATCATGTAACCAGCTCGATCAGTTTCAATTAGTTTATGCCATGTCAATATGCTTTTAAATGGGTATAACATTGATGACTCCTTGACAAGGTATTCCAATACATCTTGGAGTTGAAGGGTGTATGATGGTGTCGATGGTTTGATCAAGAGTTTGATGATGACAAAGTTGCCTGTAGTATTATCTATGGCCTTAATCGTCTTGAGGAATCGGGAGTTGTTGAGCAACTCGACGTATTGGTAGTTTTCTAAAGCATCCACATATGAGGATATAGCAATTGTAGGAGCTGATGGTGCCAACAATGACAATCTTTGGCCCATATTGGCATTAAATTCCCTCAGATGGTATGTTTTTAATCTGATAAGGCAAACGATAAAAATTCCCTGCGTGATGAAAAAATAGCGGAATTGCAGATAATATCAATATAACTACACCTCGTTAATACAAATACCAAGGCGAAACAGTAACTTGGCGATTGAAATCACAGGATACCACTTTTCCCAATGGAAAGTAGAGACAACGATGTTGAATTGAATTTTACCCCGGCATTGCCAATCAATGATGCAAACACAGACCAAGATGTTTTACATTACTTACAAGCTGTGCGCAACGAGGCAAGCACAATGAGTTCGATTATATATCATGATAAGGCTGAACTTACCGATGATGTTGCCGTTGTCTTGAACCAACAAGTAGACTCAGTTGTTGACGTCGAGTTTGACGCATGGTCGAGCGCATTGGTGGATAAGTTCAAACAGTTAAAGGAGAAAATACAAACTCAAGATCTTGAAAATGATTTATTCGACAATAGGTACTCCCTTAAATGGAAAACAGCCTTTAAAAACTCACCGCCTGATGTTAACTACTTTGTTTATGCTTTGGACAGAAAAATGTGTTTTGATATTCTAGTAGAATTAACCAAAAGGCTCAGCATAACGATGAAAGAAACTTTTGGGCAGTGGATTTGGAAACTATTTTTGAAAATTGATAATATACTAGAAGCTAGTGAGTGCTCGATCTTGAGAGAATTGGCTAAAACTGCCGTCAAGCTAAAGTCAAGGTTGGAAGAAAGTAGCACGGTGGAAAACTCTATAGCAGCATTTACTTTTGATATGATTATTGTAATTGTCGGGGTATACTACGGGCAGTCTGATTTGCTAGGGATGAAGGGTGATTGATATATAGGATAACTCTGAGTGAATAGTGTAAATAATACTTTGGAAATTATCACCAACAAAAAAAATTAATTTAGATACTTTGTCCAAAGTTTTACCCACCAACAATGGCTCCAAAAGCAAGAGAAGACTTAGTCATTCCGTACGTATATCAATCGATTGCTCTTTTATGAGACAGCATTTACTAACTCCCCCTCCCAGATACAAACACGAGCCAGCTAAATCCAGAAAGGATGCTGGTAATGTCTTGGCCCAATCGTTGCCAATGGCCGCCATGTTTATGAGAAACAAAATGTTGTCATGGGCATCGGTATTTTTGGCAGTTCAATCGTACTTAAATGAACCAATCAACAGAACTGCTGATGAGGACCAAGGTCAGCAATCTCCTGCATTAAGGGTTGTTTTTGCATTCATTTCTTTGGTCACTTGTTACATGGACATAATTTTCCCAAGTACCAATCCAGCCGTCAAGAGGGCAGCTAAAGTTGTATCTGAAACGGCAACCGCTGCTACTGCAGCTGCCACTGCCACGGCAAAAGCTTAATAATCTAAAACAAGAGGAATGAATTACAACTTTCAAATCAGATTATGTAAATGTATTCATACAACACTAATTATTACACTTTCTATTCCAATATATGACGCAGCTAACTTTTTCGACTCATGGTCCCAGTGTAGATCACATAATCCAATAGTAGCTTCTTTTCCTTCAACTTGCGGTATCTCTGGCGTGTATAAAGTGACACATTTTACAAAGCTCTTGTCTTCGCTTGTATACCCATCAATGTTGACATCCCAAACTGATATCTTTCCATAATCATCACCTATGGCTAATAGTTTCCCATTTGGCGACAAGACGCTATTGAATAGCAAAACTTCCTTCGAAACGTGGTGGCGTAACTCTGAAGAGAAGTTTTCAGCATTTTTAAACAATTCAGAACTCTTGATATTATCGCCTGATTCAGCATCCCAGATATTGAAATTACCTTCCATTGAGAGAGATATTAATATGCTCTTTTCAGTACTAGGTATCCAATGTAATCCAATTATTGGCGAGGCATGTAGTTTCAAGCCTTGATTCTTTTCAGACTTCACGTTCAAGTCTAAGGATGTATGGGTGGAAGAACTGCTCCACACCTTGATCTCATAGTCAAAATCAGAACATGTAGCCAAAAGCTTAGAAAAATCATTAAGCTTTATCAATGAAATGTGATTTTGATGCCCAGGCAAATTACCAATGGATTGAACTTCAAAGCTATTGACACCGAGGTGAGGCTGTGTAATGTCGTAAATTTTTATCCCTTGCGTTGCTGTTGTGAGGGCAAATTTATCCTCACCCAACCAACAGGCAGTTTGTATAGCTGTATCGGTCTGTTCTTCAGTTTGAATTTGTCGTACTAGGGATAAAGTTACCCCATCCCAAAGTGTCGTACGATTTACACTGTCAATAGTAATTACAAATTTACCCAGCTTGTTCCATAACACACTAGTGATAAGCGATTGCTTAATCTCACTTTCTGCATTGATATCCTCAAAAACAGTGTTTGCGATATTTTTAAGCCTTCCATCAGGGGACCAAGCTCGAATTTCACTAAATGCACCAGTCGTGAGGAGTAAATTGCCCAATGGAGACCATGATACAATGTTTATTTCATTTTTGACGTTTAGCAAATCAGGATGGCTTATTTCTACTGACTCGACAAATTTTCCATCAATTATTGCATTGATTATGGCACTACCATTAGGTTTACCATAAGCAAGAACCTCACTTGTAGGATGCCAATCACATGTTAAACTAGATGGGAAATTCAGCTCTGGTGAAGTTTCCTTCGTTTCAAACTTGATACTTTCCGTGCTATTGTCAAGCTCCATATCATCCTCTTGTTTACCATTTTCAGCTTCTGTCTTTAGCTGGAATCTCTTTTGACACTTTGCCTTGCTGAAGTTAGTGTCACTCAAGTTGGTAATTTCTTGTTGTACTAGTGCTCCCAATAAACTATAGTCACTATCACCCTTGGAATCTGAGTCTGCAATAGTATATAGAATGCCCTTCTGGACCAAATCCACTAGACATCCCGGCTCTATCTTTTCAATTATCTTTTCATTTTCGGCATGTTCATATTTCAGGCATTGTGACTGTCGATCAAATGTGAAGGCAGACAAATCGTAGCCTGCTTCTTGAAAATATCGCCATATTAGATAGTTTAGTTCTCTGCTGGTAAGTGACATTCTATGAACGCTGTGTGTACTTGGGGTGGATAGTGGATTGTCTTTTGTTGATGGTTTGTATTTTCTGGTGATAATTTTTCGCTCTCACAATTGTGTGGTGAGCCAGCATTGTTGTTTGTCAGAGCCGATCTCAGTTGACAAGATAGTGTACAGCAAATACGAAAAATGGGCCAGGGACAGCTATCTGATGCAGCACGGCATGCTGTATGCCACTGAGCCAAATGTTTGGCTAGCGTCTGACTGTAGTGTGGGACCTTTAGCATATAACAACCAACAATTCTGGTTTACCTCTTGGGTTTGTAATCTCACCCTACCCCGTAAGTCTTGTATTCGTTAATCACATGTATTTGAATAGCCCTACATAGCTCATATCTTTTCGTATACACCCTCGTGTAAGCTTTCACAACACATGCTTATTCTCTAAATTTTTGTCGTTGCTGACTTTTTCACTCCTCAGCCGAGAGAACGAAATTGTATAACGATTGATCCACACGCTATTCCAGCCAACGCAATTATTTCAACATCCCCGATGAATAGAGTCAGAAATAGACAGAGCAAAGCTGTCTGGAAAAATCAGGATGGTCCAAGCAATAACCCCTATGCTGCGAACAACAACTTAGCTCGTACTGAGACTAATCGAAGTTACCTCGCAGTGCCAGGACAAGACGGTACCAATAATGCAAGAGGAGGAGGAGCACCAAGCTCTAACCTGTTACAAGTTCCAAACCCATATGGCGACATGCCAAATGCTAATGGGAACCAGAAACAAAATAGAAGATACAGTATCCATTATGCCGCACACCAGCATCGTCGCTCCTTCTCACAAACTGGCGCGCCAGGTGTCAGCCACTCTGGAGCACCACCGTTACCAGGAGTCCCTGCTGTGCCTAATAACGTACGTGGCGAAGAAAAACCAAAGACAATTGAGCAAAAAATATTCCAGGAGTTGGGACATGGATCGGCAGCTGAAGTTGATGATTACTACAAGACTTTGAAAAAGCAAAACCAAGTGATTACCAGAGACATTAAGGAGAATATCAACCAAAACCAGAAAAATATCTTGGAATTGACCAAAGATTTAAAAGAGACTCAAGAAGAATTGATTAATATGAGGGTGACAGCCAAGGACTTGTTCGAAGTGCTTGATGATTTCCGTGACACTGCCGAGCGTCGACTAAAATTGGAGTTTGATGCTCCCCAACTGCAGCAGCAGACACACCTGCCTACGAAACAGCTGCAATTGCGTCCCTCAAATAACCAAAAGGATAGATCGTCCATCCTTGTGCTTGAGAAAATGTGGGTCAAGGAGATACAATCCTTGTTTAAGCACGTTGACGGAGCATCAAAATTTATCCAGCCAATCCCTGGCAGGCATGTTTTAGCGGAGAGTGGAAGATGGCATGAGGTCAATGTGGGTACTTGGAAACCAAGCAATGCTGGACATTTATTCATTTTGAATGATCTAATTTTGATAGCTACGAGAAAGCCGTTGGGTGGCCATGCTGGTGACAAGTCTTTGGAAGGAAAAGCAAGTAAGCTACAAGCGATACAATGTTTGCCTTTGATCCAAGTATCCTTGAACCAAGTGAAGCCACCAAAGAGCGATGACTCGCTATATTTTATCAATATCAAGACTAAATCACTTAGCTATGTTTACTCAACAGACAGGTATGATCATTTGGTTAAAATTGTGGATGCATTTAACAAGGGTAAGAACGAAATGGTTCATGAAAAAAGGTTAAAGAATGGAGCCAACGATTCAGACAACAATAGTAGTGAATCGAAAGAGGAGAAGCGCCAATTACGCGAGTCGTTGAGGCATTCGGGATCTTATGATGGTGGTCAAGGTATTGTTGACGAGCAGGGCAAACGAGTCAGTGGATCTAATGGGATTTCCAGTCCTAATCGTTCGTCAAACACTCACAAGAGATCCTCTTCGGAGCTTGTTTTGGATGGCATCAGTGCTCGTGTTCATTCAAGAAACAGATCTCAAGATATGGGCCAAACTATGAAGGCGGCCAATAGCAGTGGGAGGTCACTGTTTTTTATGAAGATCAAGCGTCTTGAAGATGACTTGGACGAGGTCGATGTGAACATATCTCATAATGCCTACCATGACGCTGTAAAACTGATGCGGAGAATTGAATCTAGTATTGGTCCTATTGAAAGCAGTATGAATAAGCAAAAGAACCAATCTGGGGATGTAGCAGATGAGATTTTGTTACTAGATGTGTTGAAGTTGAAGATTTCTAATCGAAAGCAGGACCTCACCAAGAACTTGCTATTTGATTTACTGAATAATATAGCGAGCTTGCCATCAGATGCTATTGAAGATATACTCGATTTGTTTGACAAGTTAAATCAATTGCAGACAGGAATCCAAGCCTACTTGAACTCAACATCATTATATCTTTCGACAATGGTTTCAAAGTTGATTGTTGGGTTACAAGGTAGTACCAAGATTGATGTTGTTAATTATTTATCCAACTTGGTGGTGGTCAACGTTGCCATCGTCAAGAGGACTGTGGAAACGTACAATACAAAAATCAAAAGGATAATCAAAGCTAGTCCCAACAGCAACAATGTTGATTCATCGGGGTTGGTTGATTGGTGCGCTGAAGAGTTTGGTAAATTGTTTAAACAGATCAGAAAGCATTTGTATGGAACGTTATTGGTTGTTGATGGACAAGTTGGAGAAGAGGATGAATATGGTGTGAGCCACACTCTTTATCAAGTTAAAGATAGCGCCTTGTACGGAAAGTTTTTAAAGGATTTACAAACCCAATTGGCTCAATTGCAAGCTGTAGGGATAAATGTGGATTTCATATTTGATTCCATTCCACAATTTAAGGAGACTAAAGCATCTACAAAGGCAGTTTAAACTGCTTTCAGATATGTTTATTCACCAGTAATACACACAATTAGATTTTCTATTTATCTCGTCTATAATTTATCGTAAAGGAGCATCAAGTCATAATGCTCTCTAAAATAGGCACCCCTTCTCTTCAAATACACCAAAATCAATGACGCCACAATCAAGATGCCCGCCAATATACTAAACAAAACACCCGGCCCAATTGCTCTCAACAATGGCTCAACTATAAAAGTTGCAATTGCCGCCAAAATCTGTCTGATTAAATTATTCAATGCGACACCAGTAGCTCCCTTTCCTGGTAGTGTATCAACAAGATAAGTAACAGTTGCACCAATAACCAACATCGAGGCAAACCCACAAATTGCGGTTCCAATCAAAGGTACAAGCCAAAACTCACCATACTTGATAGTCCATCCAAATATAAAACACGATATGGGGTAAAGTATAACAGCAAGGACGATATTCCAAGAAATACGCGACTCAGGAACCAATTCACCATGTTTTTCAGCATATTTGTTCAACAAGTAATCATTCCAACGGCCTCCAATCATGGAAGCAGCAAAATATGTAACGGAGTTGGGGATATACATCAAACCGACAATAATTTGCGAAAAATTGTACGGTGCCTTGGCATATTCGTAGGAGATGGACAAGTTGAAAAAATAAATAAGGGCAAATGAGATACCGGAAAACAAAATGACTAGTATAACCGGTGGGTGTTTAAGCAAGATTGTTGAATGCAAGGGGCGAATGAATAAGTCATATGAGTTGATCTTGAAACTAGCCCATTTGTTGTGTGGTGGTGCATCAGCCAAGGAATTGCTAGATGCGACTCGTGATGCCGCCTCTGAAGGTAAATTTGATGCCGATCGACGCACCTCTTCGGAAATGTAGTTTTGATGTAATCGACGCGAGTAGGTTGACCTATTTGTAGTCAACCGTGATAGCGTCGGCATCACTGGATCCACCACCGGACCATCATCATCTTCGCCTTCAAAATGTGAGTTGATAGAACCTGCTGCCGACCGTCTGCTTAAATTAGTGGCAATTCGTTGTAATTCGGTATCACTTATTCCGCGGGGTTGTTCTTCTTCTTCTTCTCCTCCTTCTTCTTTTTGTTTACGCTTTTGTTCATTCAAGCTACCATCGCTACATGAGTTTTGGTCCCCGTCAACTGATTGCGAAGTATTACTCTTTTCGTCATCCTCGTTCGTATCATCATTTGAATTCTGCATCATTGCCTTGATCGCTTGTAAATTATCAACTTTCCTTAGCGTTTCTGGCAAAAAGAAAGTCATAGAAATCAAATTACAAGCGGCAAAAATCAATAACAACCATTGTGTGGCTCTCCATCCCCATGCCTGGGACACAGCACCACCCAATATTGGAGCCAAGAAGGGGCCCATTAATGGGCCAAGATAATACCATCCCATCGCTTTTCCTCTCTCGTGTGGTGCGAACAAATCAGCAATAGTGCCCGCACCCACAGCTTGAACCGAAGCTGATGATCCACCTTGCAACACTCTCAACACAATCAACCCAGAAATATTAGGTGATAATGCAGTTCCAATGGAGAAAGCAACAAAGAAAACAAAACTAACAAGATAAACTGAGCGTCTTCCAAATCTTTCACTAAATGATGACCACCATAGTGGGAAAATACCCAATGAAAGTAAGTAAACACCCACTGACACGTTAACTTCCGAATTTGTTGTGTGTAGTTTATCGACAATGTCATCTATTGCTGGCAACATGATTGAAGTTCCCATTGGTCCAGTGATTGATGCCAACGCAATAATAGTAACAATGAGATACTTGATCTTTTGGGGATAATCACGTGCATCACGGTACTCAGGCACTACTACTATTTGTGCCAATAATCCTCGTTTTTCTTTCATGGGTACTTTCAACGACTTTTTCGATGCAGAGGTTACAGTCGATTGTTGTCTTGTCATTTGTGATTGTTGTCTTTCCAAATCCCCAAGCGACGATACACTTCTTTCTAAATCGCCTAATGGCCCAAGTATAGTGTTGGGTGGTGCTTCTTGTTCATGTCTTGAGCTGTGACGTGACTCTTTGCGATGAATGTGGGGTGGAAATGCAGTATACGGCGAATCGGCAGGATAAATGGGTGACTCTGAAGGGTTTAATGGTTTTACTTGATGCAGATAATGTAGGTCACTTTGTTGCGATTCTGATGAAGCTATTGAAGTGTTGTCAGGACCGCCTGAAGTCTCCTCAACCGTTTCATGTAGACTATTAGGTATGACTGTTTTATCGGAATGATCATTATGCTTGTCATCTTCGTTTGACTGCGTAGGACTTTTGTCGTGTGCCATAGTTGTAGATTCTTGTTGGCAGATATAGCTTTGACAGGTTTATGTAGGTCTATGAGATGTGTAAATGCAAATGGATTCAATACCTTATTATTCTACTGATGTACCTATAATGGAAGCAGTTGGCAAATAAAATGGCTCTTGTAGAATTCTACTACTTTTTCTGATGTATATGGCAGTCACTGGTTGGACAAATATAGGGTCTATTGTAGTGTATTTCTGCCACGTTTGTTCTCAATAGATGACTCAATGCGAACCATGTAACAGTGTAGTTGTTGTGTGATGTTTAAACGCTATTAATTTTTCAAACCGGGATTAACCTTGTAAATATCCAGTAAGTAACTCCTTCCAGAATAAAAACAGCTAATGATCTATGGCGTGTGATATACGGCTGCTAGTGGTAAAGAGTGGTGGGGCTCTCTCTTCTGAAGTTTAATTTTTCTTTCCAGTTTTTTTTTTTTGATAATAAATGCAGCGTCTAAATTTGGGGAGAAAATGCCTTCCATAAGTCACACGCTCTCTGTATAAAGGGAGTAAAAGGGTACTCAGGCGGAAGAGGGTTGTTGAATAAAAATTAATTTGAACAAGAAAAGAAAGAAGTATAAGATCTTGAGGTATTATTTTGTAGAGAGAATATCCTATTATTATACTTTGTTGGGTATGGATAAAGTTAAAAAGGACGGGATTATATCATTGATAGAAACAATTAAGAGAAAGAAGGAAAAAAAAAGCGCAGTTTGAATCAAATACACACCCAATGTAGCAATGTGCGTGTGATGTTGTTACCTTTAGGAAAGGGCTATTATTTAGCGCTAATTTCTATTCAAACACAAAGTGATATTCTTTTTTAAATCCGATGCTTCCCTTAAATGCGATGGTTTTTTTACTATTCTATTTGCTTTTGATTTAGTCAGTACACGACAGCTAAAAGCGGGGATGTATGAAAAAGAGTTAGAAACACACACTCTCTAAATCAATTACACTATATTGCTAGGTAGTTAGTGAATCGCGTCTCATTAGGGAAGTAGTTAGAACATATGCATTTAGAAACGTATGCAATCCGTTTGCTCAACGTTTGTAAATCAACGCTCATGTAGAAAAGAGTATTTAATTTGTTTTTTATTGAAAGGCTAACACCATACAAAAAAGAAGACCTCCTCCATTCGACCATGCACTTGGTTGTGTTGTAAACTTTACTTCTTCTACTGTTCTACTGTCAGGTTAATCATTTCCTTGAGCTATTTGCTTTCGCTTACCCTTCTTGCTTAGAGAAGTTGTAAATATAGAGATCAAAATCACTTTTATCAAAACAATCACACGCAATTGGGTTATGATAATAATTCTTTGGTTTGTGGCTTAAAGTCGGAATTATTCTTTTAATATGCAGGAAGACTGAGTAAAACTAGAATAAAACTATAAAGGTGGGATAATTACGCAATTTAGAATCTGTAAAACAACTTTAAGGAAAAAACCGGGAACTACTCATAAGTAAGGGGTTTAATCATATCTACAACCAAAAACAGGCACACTGTGGTCAAAAATACCACTGATCTAAGCACATTTGCTAAAGCAGCTTAGTATGCAAGGTGTCCTTTTGCAACCAGTACATATAAAGCAGTAGAACCATCAGAGACGGCCTAATGAAATTCCAAGCAGTGAAGTTCATACAATTTGATGGAACCAGTCGAGCTGCTGTCTTTATTTTGTTGAACAGATATGTTGTTAGCAGAGTACTGCAAGGCGACCCTTCACCAATTAGCCATTTTGTAGTCTTTTCCAACTTACTTATTCATTCACCTAAACAATAGAACTTCACTCTTTATCCTTCCGGAATGAGTTTTATCACAATCTTGTTAAGATCCAAACTCTCGACCCACTTATAATTGACTAATCCTTCTAACACCAAATCCATCTTTTTAAGTCCCGCAACTCTCCTGTTCCCTCTAACCGGCAATCTTTTCAAGAACTAAACTTTGTTTGTTCTAATTTTAGGTTCCGTTTAGGGAAACCTTTAACGGTTTTTCGGTTAGTAAAAGTGTCGCAGAATTTCCGTGTCGAGCTGTATATTTGAAATTTTTGACATGCTCTTCAGAATTCACGGTCATAAAGAACTTATCGCCGAGAGCTTAAACCCCTTTTTTACACCATAATTTTTGTCGTGGAAAGTCTATTCAAAACACCACACAACCAAGCCAAGGCAAAAGTTTCAGTCTTTCATCCTGTGCTGTTAAAAACCAAGAGATATATCTGAACTGCTTGCAGCTGAATATGCGGAGATAAATCATTTCGTGTTTCTCCATGTTTCTTAGAGAAGAAAAAAGACCAACAGAAAAAAAAAGAGAAATGCAAAAGTAGGAACTCTGCTTACTAACAACAAGCAAGGAGAGGCAAACATCATCATCATCATCATCAAGCAGATACACCCAGTTTGATCACACCCATTAGACATTGCCTGAAACGCACTGAGATACACTCATCTACAGCATCACAGCTTTTTCAGAATGAGTATACGACATACCTTACCAGTGATTATTGTTAGAACGGCAATTGTTGTACCATTATTTGTACTAAGCTGTTTGGCAATAGTATTCACTCAATTCGTAGCTCTTTTGCTATTCAAAAACAAGCCATCAACAAGACAAGCCCTAATCAATGAAACCAAGACACATTTTCTTATTTTAATTTCTGGTCTTACTGCGATTATTAATCCATGTAAGGTTGCCATTACAATTGATACTGACTCAGTGCCCAATAGTCAATCTTTTCATGTCGATTCGCAAAACCACATCCATACCTTACTTCAGCCTAATTCGGTCATTATTTCCAATCACCAAATCTATACCGATTGGTTGTTTCTTTGGTTTTTAACTTATACCTCCAATTTGAGTAATGCCGTTTACATCATTCTTAAAGATTTGTCAAAAATTCCCGTATTGGGTTATGGAATGAAGAATTACAATTTCTTGTTTCTTTCGAGAAAATGGGAACACGACAAGGTTGTCTTGACCAATCAATTGTTGGAAATAGATGCCAATGCTAGAGGACATGGACCTGCAAATGGATACCGCCTTTTGACTTCAACCGATAAGGAAGTAAAGAAATGGCCATCAGGAGTTGATGATTCAAAAATCTGGCCGTATGAACTAATACTATTTCCTGAGGGGACCGTTCCATCTGATAGAACGACAAAGAAATCCGCTGAATATATTTCCTCAAAAGGGTTGCCACCATTAAAACATGTATTGTTGCCTCGTATTAGAGGATTGTACTTGGCTTTGCAAAAGTTACGAAACACAGTTGAAGTAGTTTATGATGTGACAACGGCGTACTCCGGATTGAAGGAGGACGAATATGGCGAGCTTGTTTTTTCATTGAAGAAATTTTATATACAAGGTTATGGTCCACCAGTAGTCAACTATTTCATCAAAGGATACAAATTGAAGGATATTCCATTGGGAGAAGAAGCATTGGATAGTACGGTTGAAGCAAGCGATGAAGATTTGCAGAAATTTGAAGATTGGTTATTGAATGTCTGGTATGAAAAGGACAAGTTGATGGATAATTTTTACAGGAATGGCCAATGGGGTGTTGATGCCAACAATGAAGCTTCTCCAGATGGTAGCAAGGTTACTACAAAACTAATTGTGGGAGATTTCAAATTAAAGAATTCGTTTGAATTTTTGAAACCATACATTGTGCTGCTTACTGCTATATTATTAGGATATTCATTTTTGTCGATTGCTTACTCCTTGTTATTTGGGTGTAAGTAGTAGTTGCTTTTAGATGTATAGATAGAGTGTTATATAGATGTTATAAGGAAGAAGTTGTTTCATCTCTAAAATGTTTTCTAAACTGTTTGATCAATGTATGAGATATTTTGGTTTGTGTAATTTCCAATTGTTGCGAAAAAAAAAACAGTTTCCTTCCTTTTATTTTTTGATACATCAGGAGTGTTTCACTTGTGGAAAGTAGTATCAAGGTTTCAAAATATTATTCCATGGTCTAAATTCATTCTGGATAAGTTATAATAGGGTCACATTTCCCTTGCAACGCCCAAAGGAAACCCACCTTTTTTTATCTCAATAACCAAACCTTGATCTTCAAAAATGTTTATCATATGCAAGGGTGTCTTACTAGTAACTATAGTTATTCAATTCATAGCCACTGTCTTGCTTGTCTTCTTGTTACTTGGATGTATAGATACTTCGTCCAATTATTCCAATGTATACTTGTTCACTTACAAGTTCAATTCTTCGTCATCGTTGTATCAACATTTAACGCTTGATTCCAATACCACTGAGACATCAATCAATACTACTACAACAACAACAACTAACTCCCCGTTGGATTCCGAATTGTCTAATATCTCAGTCAAAGTGGGCTACTTAGCTTTGTGTCTCTCAGCCAAGGATATTCAACAATGTACATCGTATGTCAATTTAAACACAATACCCCAACTCACCATCACGTTCCTTGAAACAGATTTCAACTTACTCAATATAGCACAAACCTTCCATGAATCGATTGTTCATTCTCGTTTACTAATGGCATCAATTTTACTTACTCTTGCTTTACTTCTCATCTTGTGTTATTTGGTCCTTCCTATAAGTTTAGGAGCTTTAGGTGTAAAGAGAGTGGGGTTAGTTTTAAGCTTTGCTAATATGATGCTTTGGGGTTTGGGAAGCATGTTGCAGCATCAACTGGTCAATGCAACGACGAAGGTTTTGAGTGAAGCTAGTTTTCAAGTAGTGCAAGTTGAACGAGGACAAAGAGCGGAAACCATAACGTGGGTGGCTTTTAGTTTTTTGATTGTGGTGTTTTTGAGTTTTGTCATGACGAATTATGCGGCAAAGAAGAATTTGAGAGGAGCTAATACGTTTGGGAAGAAGGGTGCTGTAATGGAGAAGGTTTGATGAGTTGTTTGCAAAGGGGCTTCGTATAGCTTATACAGCTTTAAGAAAAATTCGTATTATGATAAAAATTGTAGGGATATGGGTGATAGGATTTATTCTACTCACGCTGTAGCCAAAGACAGTTTGCATTAAGTTATACTAACTATTAATAGGTATCCAACATCCATAAACCAAAGTTTCTTCAAAGACTTTTATATGAATGATGCCTTGAATGCTTAACTTGAGCTAACCCAACCTGTTTGTCCTCCAAATCAACCGAAATGTAGGCGCTTCTTAAAAAGTTGTCTCCCAAAACCGTTTCGTCATCACTAGGGAATATACTCAAACCACAATGATTCTTTTCATAGTCCGGAACATGATGCTTGATCTGCTTTAAACGGAGAACGAAATGGGATAATGGGGCCATGATGCTGGTGTCATTTTCAAAATTGAATGACAAGTATCCACTTTTCTTGCCTCTATTCTTGCAATCGACAACGTAAACGCCTAATGAATCTGAATAAGAACCATTCAAGGCATCAGCAATACCACCAACGATACCAGAGGGCAAAAATGAAAAAGTTGACCCGGAATCAATAATGGCTTCGGTTTCGTTTTTGTTATCTTTGCCTGAATACGACACCGATTGTAAAGGAACCGACAACTTATCAGATGAAACTTCAAACTGGGTCAAGTTGCCTGAGTATTTCTCCTCATCAATACCACCAAACAATATCGTACCTGACTTTTTTTCCTTCTCTGGTAAATACAAAGAATATCCAGCTTTACTAATCGACCCTTGCTTCTTCAAACTGAAAACAAAATTGACATAATTATCTTTCGTTTGCTCATCTGATTGCAATCCGATACCCAAGACTCCCATACCCGCAGTCGAAGTATTAGCAACTGCAAATTGTTGATTAGAAACTGTAGTTTTACCAATCTCCACTGAATCTTGGACATAAACACCTGATGCGGTTTCATTATCGGGATACTCTATTGAAAATGGTTGGTTCAATGGCTTTGAAGATTTCGATTTTTCAACCGAATAAGTTCCTTCGCTTCTGCATTTAGAATCTTCAAGACATTTAGCTTCAGAGCTAGGAACCCACAAATCACTAGATCCAGTGTCAACAACAACTGTGATTTTTTCCTTGTGAGAGCCAATCTTGAGTTGGGTGGTGTAGAAACTTTTCCGGTGCTTTAAGTCAGTTTTGATATAACCTCTGTTGGGCTCATCTTTGCTACGTTTGTCAAATGCTGAACCACCAAGGACTGAATCATCATCGGCGAGTGCATCACGATACGATACTTCAAAATTCACGGAGACAACATCGTTGGATCTTGGGTCGATAGCAGCACCTTGGCAACAAACTGCAAACAATGTTGTCAATAAAGCGCTTTGAGTTAAAGTAGATGCCTGGACCATTGTTGAATTGATTTTATAAGAAGTTGAAACCACCCTCTGAATGTGGGAGGTTCACTCCCATTTATATTCAAGATATCTTTGCAAGAAAGGAAGTACGAACACAAACAAAGGGTTCACGTTGTTGAACCGCTGGACCCGCTTCTAGTCACACAAACAATTGAAGTTAAACGTCACCGTTTTATAGTGTAGTTGCTAGTACATAGTACTGAAACTGAGCCCTTAAACGAAGTGCACCACAATACATATGCACTGTGGTTATAATATCCACTTTTCGGCCGTAAATGATTTGCATCAACCACATCGGTGACATAAATTTTGTGCATTTTAAAGCAATTTTAACGCGTAAGTAAATTGACTACATAATTCGGAACCTTCGTGTTTCCAAAAATAGATTACAGCATAATTGAATGACTGTAGAAGGTAAAATGCTAATACCGGAAACAGTTGGTAGACTCTTTTTAAGCGTGAAATACCATTGAGTCCGTAATAAACGACTATTGCTTAGAGGGTCGAAAGGGTTGAAACATGCCACCTCACTCTCATCGTATCTTCCTCTCCATTTGGCTTCCAAATCTTACTGCTTCCCAGTAAATATATTATGTCTTTTAGTACATATGCTACTGTACGATTAGAGAAGCTTAAAATTTCTTAATATTTGAAGATGTAGTTGACTCAATTGTTAACGTGGGCCATTGAGAATTACCGAAGTTCGTTGTACTGAGAAACATGGAGAAAAAGACCTTGGCCATGTGGTATAAAGTTTTCTATAGAAGGACAAGTAACTACTACATGTTGTCGTAAGCTTGCGTCTCCCCAATTTAGTTACTTGTGAACTGACATTTAAGTAAACACCCCTAAACAGCAAAAGCACAAAAGTTTTGGCTGCATATTACCAACTTGAGTCATTCGCTAACCGTTATAAGTGTATGCAATTCTACGATTGTTTGACATTTACAAATCAAATTAACAAATTACATATTAAACAAACTAATACAACCCAGATTCTGAAACTTGAGAGAATAGACGTGTTTACTGATCAAGCACATGCTTTTCAATCAGAGATTAATATAGCTTACTACTTTCCAACGCAATACTCTCCAACACACTTCGCAGCTTCAGCTGTCGACAACATTATCAGTATTAAAGATTTTGCTAACTTCACATTGAACTCCAAGAATCCAAGTGAAACAACCAGGATCGGCACTGTAAATCCCTTTATACTTTTTATAATAGTGATTTACAAATATTTCGAGCAAAACAAAAACCAATATCCACACGATCACCGAATCCCGGGGTTAAAGCAAAGACACAATCTTATCGATTACCAAAGCAAAGTGAATTTTGTCCATTCCCATAGAAAGTTTAAGCTTTGGTATACGACGATCATGAGCCACCAAATTTAAAAAAGGCAGACTTAATGACCTATCCTTAAACTCCAAAAGTTGAATTGCAGTAAGACAACCATTGCTTAGTTTCAAGCCCACAATTACACGCAAAATGGTATAAACATTATCAAAAAAGCTCAACAATACAAAATTTCCAGTGGCGATTGAAAAGCACACACAACAAGGCCATCCAGGATCCTAACGAGCAAGAATGTTGAATTAAAACGCGTTTGTTTTTCAGACAATTGATCAAAAACAAGAACAATTATTTCCAGTTTGAGCCAAATTATTTGAGATACTTTTTTATCTCTTGTACACTACCAGTTCCAGAATCTCTGTACGCTTTTAGCATCATTGGTCATCAACTGCAACAAGGTATAGTTTGCTTGTCACATATTTGTGTGTCTCCAACAAGGTATCAATTTCCATATGCTGAAGTGAATTGGTTTATGCTCAATAAAGCACGTATTAGTTGACGTTATCGCTACCAATAATCGTGATAAGCACATGAGTAGCACGTGAGTTTTGGAAAATTTGGTGAAATCAATTCCCACCATTTCTCATTTTTTTCAAAATTTACATTTTTTTGTTTCGCTTTTGGAGTGTATAAACAACTCAATCACCAAAAGAATTGCATTGACACACACACACACCAAGTATACGACTAAACATTACTAGCAGCTACTCCTCCTTGGATCCTTGTAAGAATGTCATATACAGCACAGTTAGACGCGTTTGTGTCTCGACTTAATGAGAGTGGTGATTATACTGCTAAACATGCAATTTTGTCAGAATTGTTAGACACAATTGAACAGTTCAGCGGGGCCACCGAGTATGAATACTTCTTAAAAAACCTCGTGCCGATATTTCTCAAGGAGCTCGAGGAAGTTCCCATTTCTTACATATCCACAAGCCCAGAACAGAAGTTGAGAAACAGCACATTGGAAATAATTCACAGATTAATCATGAATGAAACATTTCAACCATTTGCCGAACAAATATTGGATGCGTTGACTAAGATCCTAGTAGAGGAGAACGAAGATAATGGAGTCTTGTGCATGAAGATAATCACTAGTTTACAGAAAGCTTACAAAGCCACTTTGGCTGAGAAAGTACAACCATTCTTGGAAGTCATACAAAAAATCTATGAGAATATGGATCAAACTGTACAGGATGTATTCTCAGATGACTCATCAAATAATGAAACCACCAAGGAAGATGTTAATGGCGAGCAAGACATGTCCCCGGCTAACTCTTTCAACGAGGACGCACCCACAAAAACATTGAACAGGGCCATGTTCTCCTTTAAAACTTTAGCTGAATGCCCAATTACGATGGTTTCGTTGTATTCGTCCAACAAGCAGCTAGTTGCACCATCGCTTCCACACTTTTTGCCAAAAATAATGCACATTTTAAAGTTACAGGTCAAGCAACAAGAACAATACCGCCAGGAATCAGAAAACAATATTGTCACTTCAATATCACCTAGAATCAAAAATAGGCAAGCATATGGTGAATTTATTTTGGGACAAGTAAAGGCCGCATCTTTTTTGGCTTATGTATTCATCAGAGGATATGCAAACCAATACTTGAAACCAGAGGAAAGTGCGTGTATACCGGATGTTATTCTTCGGTTGTTACAGGACTGCCCCGCAGAATTGTCAGTCGCAAGAAAGGAATTGCTTCACGCAACAAGACACATCTTGTCAACTCCATTTAGAACGCAATTTATTCCCAAATTGGAGTTGCTCTTTGACGAGAAGATTTTGATTGGTGATGGATTAACTTCGTATGAAACATTGAGGCCGTTGGCTTATTCAATGGTTGCTGATTTTATTCACAACGTACGAGATGAATTGACTCCAAAACAGATCTGGTCCACTGTAAGTATTTATTCTGGATTGTTGAAAGACGAATCTTTACCAATGTCGGTGCAGATAATGAGTGCAAAGTTGCTTTTAAATCTAGTGGAGAAGATTATGACGCTTCCTAATAAGTTGGAAGGTAGACAATTGTTTTTAATCATTATTGATGCGTATGCTAAACGGTTCAAAAACTTGGACCGTAAATACGATTACATCATTGCTAAGCATAACGAGTACGAAAGAAAGAAGCTAGGCAGAGAGAAGGATTCGAAAAAGGCTATTGAGCGGTACTCATCCAAGCGAAATCACGTTCAACAAGAAGAAATTGCAGACGAGGCAAACGACAAGATGGATGTTGATAAAGAAGAAGCACACGAGGAAGCTAATCCTCAGGTGGATGGGGCCCTTGGATTAAACATATACAATATTGACTCGTACTCGCCAATAGCTTCAGTGCCGACACCTAACACCACAGACGTTTTGAAGGATGCAAGATACCTTTTCCGTACATTGATGCAATTCTTAAAGTCCGTCGTGTTTGGATTGAAGCATTGTAACCCACCAGTACCACCACAACCTGCTATTACCGACCCCTCGAAACAACAACAGGTAAACTATGATAAATGGAACGATTCGGCAAAACTTATCGCAGTCGAAGAAGTAAATATTCTCCGGTCTTTGTTCAGAGGAGGCATAAGTTGTCTCCGTTACTTTGCCGTTTCCAAGCCAAGACCGACAATTTCACAAAAGGCATTTGATTTCTCAACAGGAGGTCCCAACTTGCCAATCACTTCATCCAAGGATGAAAAGGATTTGATGGAAATATTTGCTACGATATTCATTAATATTGACCCAGCCTCATTCAATGAGATTGTTAGCTCGGAATTGCCATTCATGTTCAACTCCATGTTGGAAAATGCAGCTTTATTACATTTACCCCAATTTTTTCTTGCTAGTGAAGTAACTTCAGCCAACTTTTCAAGTATCTTGATTTCATTTTTAAAGGACAAGTTAAGTCAACTTGGAAACGCTGATATGGTGAAATCCAACATACTTATAAGGCTTTTTAAATTGTGCTTTATGTCGGTTAACTTATTCCCCACCACCAATGAAGGAGTATTGCTCCCTCATTTAAATTATCTCATTCTAGAATCATTAAAGTTTGGGACTAAGGCCGAAGAACCCATAGTGTATTCCTACCTTGTGAGAATTTTGTTTAGGAGTATTAGCGGTGGCAAGTTTGAAAACCTTTACAAAGAGATAATGCCCATATTACCTGTCTTGTTGGAGAACTTGAACAAAATGATTGCCAATGCCCAAAGGCCATATGAGAGAGACATATACGTTGAATTGTGCTTAACCATTCCTGTCAGGTTAGCCGTCTTGGTCCCCCACCTCAATTACTTGACGAGGCCACTTGTGTATGCTTTAAATGGACCACAAGAGTTGGTCAGCCAGGGCATGCGTATATTTGAACTATGTGTTGACAACTTGACTGCTGAATATTTCGACCCAATTATTGAACCTGTGGCTGATGAAATAATGACTGCTTTGTGGAAACACCTTGAGCCGGTGCCGTACCATCATCAACATAGCCATACAGCTATTAGAATTTTGGGTAAACTCGGTGGTAGAAACCATCGAAAGATTAAATCTTATGAAAACTTGACTACACAAACCGAGGCAAACCAAGAAATTAAGGCGTTGGTTCAAGTGTATGGCTTGAATGATTCTGTGCCTGTATCGGTTACACCCGGTGTTGAGTCTGCTATCAAATTGTTGGATGACCCAAGGTTGAAAATCCATTATAGAATCAGCGCGTTTAAGTACTTAACGAGTATATTAAAGCTATTCATCAACACCACTCCAATTCCAGATAACTTTGTCCAATACGCACAAGAAAGTGTTGATTTTTTAAAGAAGGATAAGCCTGAGGATGTAGATATACCGTTGTCTCCACTGGATATCAAAGATGGAGAGAAGCTTGACCTCCAACAGCAGCTTTTTGCAAAATTGTTGGAGATGTTGTTTTTTTCGGTATCGATACCGGAATTGAAAGATGAAGCAAGTGCCTTGATTGATGGATTGACAACTCATTTCACATTGCTACATTTGAGCACATCTGTGGTGGATAAGATTAGGAAAGAACGCAAGTTTTCGGTGACCGATAATGAAGGAAAAGCATACATCAGTGAGAATGCTTTCCTCAGCGCCATCACTTGTTCGTTGAGCTTCTGGGACAAAGATGTGAGAGCAAAGGGTGTTGAAGCTGTCAAGAGGATTTATGAAACTACCGTCACCACTTTCGGGTCTGAAGAAAATGCCTTGTATTCTGTCATATTCCGATCAATGTTTTACCGATTTACCCATTGCTGCTATAACGAGTACTATTATACCAAGTTAGGTGGTATTATTGGACTCAAGACTATGTTCCATGATTTGAAAATTTCTCCAAATTGGTTCTATCAGAGACAGTTTGAATTAGTGCGTTCTGTGTTCTTTATCTTGCGGGACACACCTGACACTGCACCGGTTGAGGTTCGCCAATCCGCCAAAGAGTTGGTACTTGACCTCCTAAGAACATGTAACAAGGACATTACAAAAGAAACGGTTATGGAGAAGCCATTTCAAACTCTCGTTGGGGCATTAGTTTATGATTTAGCCAGCCCGACTCCAATGGTAAGGGAAGTTGCTCAAGAGTGTTTGAAAGTCTTGTCAGATGTAACATCGACATCCACAGCAACACTCATGGGTCCTTGTAAGCACTTGTTGTTGACACCAATTTTTGGGAAACCGCTCAGGGCTTTGCCTTTTCCTATGCAGATTGGTAACATTGATGCTATTACCTTTTGCTTGGGCTTGGAAGACACATTTTTGAGCTTTAACGAGGAGTTGAACCGATTGCTTTTGGAAGCTTTGGCATTAGTCGATGCCGAAGACGAGTCGTTGGCCAATGTTCATCGTTTGAATGAATACCGTACTTCCAACCAATTGATTGAGTTGCGAGTTGTTTGCATCAAGCTTCTCTCACTAGCTTTGTCAAAGCCAGATTTTTCAATAGGATCTTTGGGCGAAGCAAGAATTAGAATTTTGGGTGTGTTCTTCAAAGCGTTGTGTAACAAGTCGACAAAAATTATCAACGCGGCCCACCAAGGATTGGCATCTAGCTTACAAGAGAATGCCAAGTTGCCCAAAGAGTTGTTGCAAAACGGACTTCGTCCAATGCTTATGAACTTATCGGACCACAAGAAATTGACAGTTTCTGGCTTGGAAGCATTGGCCAGATTGTTGGAGCTCTTGATCTCCTATTTCCGTGTTGAAATCGGTCGGAAATTGTTGGATCATTTAATGGCATGGGCTCAAATCAATACCTTAAGACAAATCGCAGGACAAAATCTTGACAATAACCATACTGTACAAATAGTGATGGCTATCTTGAATATTTTCCACTTGTTGCCCGCAAAGGCATACACCTTTATGGAGGAAATTATCAATACTCTTCAATACTTGGAAGGGCATTTGGATCGTCATCAAGATTCCCCGTTTAGGAAACCCATCTCCAAATTCCTCAACAGATTTGCTGAAAACTGTGTCGAGTATTTGATCAACAACTTTAAAAACAGAAAGTTGGGCAATATGCTTGCATCAATAGCAGGAATGGACGGGTGTGAAAATTTGAGAAAGCACGCAGAGGAGAAAATTCAGGTCTTGATCGATGACGTTATTGGTGAATTAGATCCAGAAACCAAAGTCGTCAAGTTTGCCAACATTGTTGATTTAGTTGAAGCAATTGCTAAGCACGACACAGGATGGTTCAATGGTCAAAAGCAGTTGTTGACTACTTTGTCACAGGTTCTTGAGGACATACACGATATAAGTGTAGCTCCTGTCTTATCGTCAGCTCATTTTAGAAGCAGTCAAGCTATAGAGAAGTTGCAACAGCTTATTATCAACTTTACCAAAGCGAACATGGATGAAACTGACTTGATTTTCACTGTTGTAAATCGTCATTGCAAGCTTAGGTATGAGATTTCCGATGTTTTTGAAAATTTTATTTTCAATGATGTTGTTTCATCAACCGATCTAGACTTGAAAATCAGGTACATCAACAAGACCGTTGACTTTATAAACGAGTCTGAACCATGTTTAAAATCAAAAATCTTTTTCTTGAAAAGAGTTTTTGGGCCCGTATTTGTGTATGAGTCAACCAAGAACGGAGATCTTTCGCACATATTTGAAAAGGAAAGCTTGTGGTTGGAGAAGTTTGATAAGAATATATGGCAATCACAAGACGATATTATTGGTAACCATACCTCAGGAACTATTGATGGCTATAGATCGGCACTTTTGGAAAGCACCGCTTTGTTACTTAAGTTGGCTCCCACTCACATTAGCGAGTTGCGCAAAGATATCATCAAGTTCAGTTGGAATTATATCAAACTTGATGATAATATTACGAAACAAATCGCTTACGTCACAACTTCATACTTCATTGCAGCTTATGATACCCCAGATAAATTAGCCACACAAGTGTTTGTAGCTTTGTTGAGAACCCACCAAACTGATTCCAGACATTTGGTGAGACAGGCATTGGACATATTGGCACCAGTAATGTCAAAGAGAATGAAGGATGCCGATTCACCCGATAGTTGGTTGAAATGGCCACGTCGTATTATCTCAGAAGACGGGTTTAATGTTACCCAAGTTCTCAATGTCTACCAGTTTATTGTCCAACATCCAGATTTGTTCTTTGTCGCTAGAGAGCACTTTATATCAAATATCATCACTGCCATGGGTAAATTGACCATCTTGGCAAATCCTGCACTTGAAAATCAACTTTTAGCTATAGACTTGGCCGAGTTGGTATTGTACTGGGAAAGGAAGGCTAAGGATATTGAAAAAAGTGGCGAAACTAATAAGGAGATGTTTAGCGGTTCTGCTGAAGCTGAGGAAGATGTAAAGATTGAAGACGACAAAGTTGAAGAAGACATTGAAGCTAAAGAAGATGCCAAGGATGCAGACGATGTCAATGCTGAGAAAGATATCAAAGGTGAAGCTGATTTCACGACAGCTCCCAACTACGCAGTGCCATTTGGTCAAAGAGAAGCTTGTGTGACATTTTTGATCAGATATGTTTGCATTAGCCCTCAAAGAGCATCGGAGAGTGAATTAGGTCAAAAGGCTTTAGGAATTTTGTATGACTTATTGAGTCCTGAGCACTGGTCAGAGGTTTCCGTCAAGTTGAGCTTTTTCGAAAAATTTTTGCTTTCTAATGATTTGAATTCGAGTAACTTATTAGGTTACTGCTTAAATGCATTGGAAGTTTTGGGGGTGGTTTTAGAATGGAAGGCACCAGAGTGGATAGTGTCTAATTTAAGCTACTTGCATAAGTTGCTTGAAAAGTGTATCAAGTCGGATAACCATGACATCCAGGAAATATTGCAAAGAATTTTGTGCACCATTTTGGAAGCTATCAACCTGCAAAGAGGAGCGGAAGAGGATGAAGAGGAGGAGGAGGACGTGAAGGAGTTTATTAATTTGTTAACCACCTCTGTTTCAGAGGATTTGGGCGACATGCCTTCATTTGCCGCTGGGGTAACATTGTCATGGACGCTAGCACAATACAAGCCTTCTATATTGGATCCTTTGTTGCCTACGATTATGAAAACATTTAGCAAGCTTTGCAAGGACCATATAACAATCACTCATCAAGGTACACAGTCAGCTTCCAAAGATAGCGCCAATGCAGAATTTGAGGCTAAAATGACTACCAAATTGTTGGAAAAGATTTTGAATTTATGTTCAATGAGAATTTCCAACTTGGGCGACCAGCGCCGTATATTTTTGTCGTTGTTGGCTCAGTTGATTGAGCGTAGTTTAGATAAAAATACACTTGAGAAGATCATCAAGATTGTGAAGAACTGGGTGTTTTCAAGAACAGATTTGTTTCCCACCACCAAAGAAAAAGCGGCCATTTTATCCAAAATGATGGTGTTTGAAGTCAGGGGTGAACCAACCTTATCCAAGGAATTTTACCAGATAATAGTGGACATCTTTGAAGATGATTCGTTTAGCTGTAGTGAATTGACTGTGCGTATGGAACAGCCCTTCATGGTGGGTACAAGGTCAGTCGATGTCTCAATTAGACGAAAGTTGATGTCCATATTGAACAATAGCTTGGAAAAGGATGTAGCAAAGAGGTTGTACTATGTCATCAGAGAACAAAATTGGGAGTACTTGGCTGATTATCCATGGTTGAACCAGGCTTTGCAAATATTGTTTGGCTCATTCAACTTTGAAAACAAAATCGAATTCGTTGCCAATGAAAATAAACTAGCTCCAATTGAAGCTTTCAAGTTCCCCGTGTCTGATAATATGGAAGTGGATTCAAATGAAAAATTGAGTGAAATGCTTGAAAGGCATTCAAAGTTTTTGCAAGATGTTGGCGATATCAAGGCAGGAGATGTATTTGAGCCATTGATTGATATGTTTTACCAAAGCAGTGAAACAATTCATAGAACGTGGTCAGCAATTTTCCCAATCGTATTCCAATCTATACCAAGGTCGGAGCATTTGGATTTTACTAGATATTTGGTAATTTTGTTATCAAAGGATTATCATACGCGACAAATCGATTCGCGTCCGAATGTCATTCAATGTTTATTAGAAGGTGTTGCTCGCTGCTACACACTTCAACTTCCACCTTTTGCTATAGAGTGTCTTGCTGCCAACTTTGATGCATGGTCTCAAGGTCTTCAATTGTTGGAGAATATAAACGAGGAAGCGATTAATGCAAACGCTGATGTAAGGGAAGTTGTACAGGATGCATTGTTGAAACTATATGCAACCTTGAAAGAGGACGACATGTTCTATGGTCTTTGGAGGAGAAGAGCTAAATACAATGAAACGATTAGTGCATTATCGTATGAGCAAATTGGTCTTTGGGATAAGGCTCAGCAATTGTATGAATCAGCACAAATTAAAGCTCGTAGTGGCTCCTTGCCCTATGGAGAATCCGAGTATGCTTTATGGGAGGATCATTGGATCTTGTGTTCTGAGAAACTTCAACAGTGGGACATTCTTACCGATTTGGCAAGACATGAAGGGTTTTCCGATCTACTTTTGGAGTGTGGATGGAGAGTTGCCGATTGGTATAATGATAGAGAGACATTGGATCAAACTGTAAAGAATGTGATGGATGTTCCTACCCCAAGGCGACAAGTTTTCCAAACCTTTTTGTGCTTGCAAGGATTTGGTCAAGAGAAGGAGACCTTGCAAGACTTATCTAAATTGTGCGACGAAGGTATCCAACTAGCTTTGAGAAAGTGGCACGGTTTGCCTAGGAGGTTCACCAATGCGCACATTCCATTGTTGCACACATTTCAGCAATACGTCGAGTTTATGGAAGCTAGTCAAGTTTATTCAAGTTTAGTCACCACCAATGCACAAAACTTGGATGTAAAATCGCAAGAGTTAAAGAGAGTGTTGCAAGTGTGGCGTGAAAGGTTGCCAAATATTTGGGATGATATTAATATTTGGAACGACTTGGTTACATGGCGTCAGCATGCCTTCCAGGTGATCAATAAAGTGTATATGCCATTCATTCCGGTGTTGCAGCAATCAAACTCTGGAAGCAATGCTAATTCTTATGCTTATCGTGGCTTCCATGAAATTGCCTGGGTTATTAACAGATTCGCACATGTGGCAAGGAAGCATAATATGCCCGAAGTTTGTATAAAGGAGTTGACCAGGATTTACCAATTGCCAAACATTGAAATCCAAGAAGCATTTTTAAAGTTGAAGGAACAAGTCAAATGTCATTACCAGAACCCTAATGAGCTCAATACCGGTCTTGATGTTATTAGCAACACTAATTTAGTGTACTTTGCTACTCAACAAAAAGCAGAATTCTTTACCCTCAAGGGAATGTTTTTGAATAAATTAAATCAAAAGGATGAAGCCAATAAAGCGTTTGCTACATCGGTTCAAATCGACCTTAATTTACCAAAAGCTTGGGCAGAATGGGGAGCTTTCAATGACCGTCGCTTTAAGGAGAATCCAAGTGATATGGTGTATGCCAACAATGCCATTAGTTGCTACTTGCAAGCTGCTGGATTGTACAAAAACGGAAAGACGAGAAGACTATTGGCTCGTATTTTATGGTTGATTAGTTTGGATGATGCATCAGGAACCTTGGCACAAGCGTTTGAGAATTTCAGAGGTGAGGTCCCAGTGTGGTATTGGATTACATTTATTCCGCAATTGTTGACTTCATTGTCCCATAAGGAAGCTAAATTAGCCAAGCAAGTATTGGTAAGAATAGCCAAGAGTTATCCACAGGCATTACACTTCCAATTGCGTACCACGAGGGAGGATCTTGCGGCTCAACAGCGTCAAGCTATTGAAATGGCTCGTCAAAAGGCAGCGGCTGCAGCTGCTACTCCGGCACCAGCTCCACCGGAATCAAGCCAAAGCCCTAGTGAAGGTGATAAAGAGAATGGTAAAGCTGACACCAAAGCTGAGTCACAAAATGGAGCTCAATCACCGCAAGCTGAAGCTGCTCAATCACAGTCTCCATCTCATGCAGATTCCCAGCAAGGTCAGATGTCGTCACGTCCACAATCACAGAACCTGGTCCCAATTTCGGTACCACCATCGGTTCGTCAGCCATTGGAACATGTGGAGGAAATAATGGCTATTTTGAAAACGGCATATCCATTGTTGGCGTTGTCTTTAGAGTCATTGGTTGACCAAATTAATCAAAGGTTCAAGTGCACGGCAGATGAAGATGCCTATAGGCTTGGAGTTGCATTACTCAACGATGGAGTCCAGTACTTGAATAGATTGGGCAACCCTAGAGATGATGCTAAGTTGCCGCCAGTCACAGAGGCAAACATTACAAGATTTGCTGAGACGGTTTTACCTAAGCAAATTCGAGCCGAATTTGAAAAGGACTTGGTGCATTCGAAACCCAATTTGGAAACGTACATTACCAAATTGAGAAAGTGGAGAGATAGATTAGAGGATAAATTGGATCGAAGATTTACTAAAATCAATTTGGAAAACTTGTGTCCTCATTTGAGCGAATTCCACCATCAAAAATTCGAAGAGATTGAAATTCCTGGACAGTATTTGTTGAATAAGGATAATAATAGTCATTTTGTCAAGATTGAAAGATTTTTGCCAACCGTTGATTTAGCGCGTGGTACCAGTGCCTGTTACAAGAGATTGAGAATTAGAGGCCACGATGGTAGCTTGCATACATTTGCAGTCCAATTCCCAGCAGCACGTCATTGTCGCCGTGAAGAATCAGTGTTTCAATTATTTAGGATCTTCAACGATAGTATTTCAAGGAAAGTTGAAACTAGAAAGAGAGATATTCAATTTACTTTGCCAATTGCTGTTCCCCTTTCACCACATATCAGAATTGTTAATGACGATGTCAAGGATATCACTCTACAAAAGGTTTATGAAGATTATTGTAAAAAGAATGGGAAAAGTCGCGATGAGCCATTTATATACACAGTGGAGAAATTGAGAGCAGCGTTTGACCATAGATTACCCAAACCGGATTTGGCAAGTATTCGTGTTGAAATTTTGAGTGCCATTCAGACATTGCTTGTTCCTTCCACTGTTTTGAAGGATTACTTTTTGCAACTTTATCCAAGGTTTGACGATTTCTGGTTATTCCGTAAGCAATTTACTTCACAATATGCCTCATTTATATTTACGACATACATGATGTGTGTCAATGCCAGACAACCGCAAAAGATTCATGTGAATAAAGGATCGGGAAATGTTTGGACTTCAGATATGTTGCCATGCAAGATGCCAAATAGGCATGACAATAACAATCCTCAAGCTAAACCAACGCCAATGTTTGTTAACGCGGAACAAGTACCATTTAGATTGACGCCAAATATTCAAAAGTTGATTGGTGAGAGTGGGTTAGAAGGAGTCTTGGCCGTTTATGTGTTGTGTATTGCAAGAGCATTATTGGAACCTGAATCAGATTTGGAACAGTACTTGACGCTTTACGTTAGAGATGAGGCTGTAACGTGGTTGGCTCAAGGTGGGGGAGATAAAAGTGGCACCGTTGCCGGTCAAGATAAGCAATTGCGCGATGTGGTCAAGTTGAATGTTGATAGTATTATCAAGAGAGTAATGACCATGGGACATGTATCGCCTGGTGGTGGAGTTGCCACGCAAAATGTTTTGGAGTTGATTTCACAAGCCGTTAATCCTCGTAACTTGGCTGCTGCTGATACCTTATGGATGGCATACTTTTAATCCTAGGTGTAAGTATAAAGAAAGAAAGAAGTTTGTATATTAGAGAATGTATTATTATGTGTTAGAAGTAATTTTCTTGCTGTTGGTTGAACTTTTCAATCGAATCTGTACTTATCACCCCAATCTTTAATTTTTGGGCTTTAAGGTGTCTCCGGTCAACTTTGCTTGTAATGTATTCCAATGCCCGTTCGCAAATCACAACCAATGTGAACACAGCTGAAGTTGCCAAAATGGAAAAAACCATGGCGAGTATTATAAACACATTGATGTACACTTCAACACTGGTCTTTGTCGGCATAACCTTGCCACGTTCCTTTTCAACTTGATACATCTTCCCCGCCTTTACGCTGTGAACAACTGCTATCATATTTAATACGGTACCTCCCAATTCCAAAACAAAGGAACAAAACAAACATCTCAATGAAACCAACGTGGGAATTGTACTTGAGCATAGTGGTAGTATTGATGCATTGATTGTAAACTGGAAAGAAAACAGTTAGTAAACACACACACTCTCTCTCTCTCTAATGTCAACTATTTTTACTCACCATTATCAATATGTAAATATTCGATATGATACACATTGCTGGTCTATTTTCAATCTCTTCTAACGGGACACAAGCGTAGATTAGTATGTATTGCACCAAAAGAAAGGTAAAGTAAACCCGAAACAAGTTTTTGAAAATTGACAAATTATAAATACTGGAAATGTCGTTAATTACCATGTCGTCTCCTACGTTGATCCTTTGGCCTTGTGGTAAAGGCGGATCAAATAAAACGTTATGAACCATTTGAAAAGGAGTGAAAGTGGCACATTTAATAAAGGTGTACACTTGAACTAGCAGGTATATCAGATTTTTGGAGTATCAAAATGGGAATGGATTCAATATCGATATTATTATATCAGAAATCTATTCAGTTATTTGGGATCGTAGTGATAAATGAAGTGTTCTCTTTCAAATGATGGGAAACTATTGTTGTGTTTATTCTAGTGATGTAGTTTCCTACTTTGGTGTTGCATATCAAAAAAAAAGATGAGGAGTTATGACGTAGAACTGAAAAAGACAAAATGGAAAATCCAAAATGGTTGCAAAAGCAATCAACAGTAGAGCAGAGATAGCAACTGAAAGAAACACCTCACATGTCAGATGGAGCTCCATCTGGGTTTGAAGGAATTGGTGGGGTCCATGGGTTATCCTTTCTATTCAATACCAATTTCGAATACAAATCCCTCTCCATTTTGGGAAACACCTTTCCACTCAATTCCACACCTTCACTTATCCAGCACCCCCAGCTGCCCATCATATTTGCCATAACCATATCAGTAAATAGACGATCGCCAACAACGACTATTTCGTTGGGTTTGATGTTTTGGTGGGCAAAGTATTGCTTAATTTCGTCTAAACAGCCGGGTTTCTTTATTGAATGACGAAGCACACTTACCCTAGTGTTTTCCTCTAAGATCTTTGCCTGGGCGTGATTCTTATCATCATCTGTTCCTGCTGAATTGCTGACTATAAGTATATGCTCACGAGGATAAAGTGCTTTAAGTTTCTGCCATGTTGACTGTTGGGTGTTAGTACTGCCTCAAAAACATATAATAAAGCTTGATCAACATACCTCATAGGCCGGCCAGACCTTGTCGTCGTGGTCTTTTGCAAAACAATTATCTTTGTCCAAAACAACTCCCTTTATCTTAACATTAGGATGGCTGGGAATTTGAAACGGGAGAGCCAATTGGTCAAATGATTTAAAGGTTATATGGGGAAGACACAAACCAGGGTTGTATAACAATCTGGATATGTTTAAGGTTGCACTTAGGTTAAGTGAGGGTGCCATTTATGATAATCGTAATCTTTCTCTAGTGACCATCTCTTTGCGCGTATTTTTTTCAAATTTGAACAATAATCAACACCGCGACTGACTGACTGATTGACTGAAAATTAAAAAAAAAGAAAAAAAACGTGGTGGAAAATTTCACCTTTGCAAATCTGGAGTCAACAACATATATCAATGACCAATACTGATATCGCAAACTCAACCACTGTATCTACAAAGCCTTCACTGAATAGGTTGAGGGTAAGTAGAGGCGGAAAAAAGGTAGGTAGTGGACCACGTACAGGATACAAGAAAAGAGATGCTTCTGATTCATCGAGCCATCAACTACAAGAGGAAAATGACATTCCAGAGTCTCAACAGTGCTTGATTTGCGCTGAACGTATAACCTATGCAGCTTTGACACCATGTAACCATACCACTTGTCACAAGTGTACATTTCGCCAGCGGGCCCTATATGAAAAGAATAACTGTCTCATCTGTCGAAGTGAAAATGACAAAATTATAATTACCGAGCAACTAGATAAGGAGTACGACAATATAAAGGCGACAGATATAGTAGCATTTGATGAAAAATATCGCATTGGATTTACACAAGAATATGTTGAAAAGGATACTCTTCGATTGTTGGAAAATGAATGCAACATATGTCATGAAATATTCCCCAATTTCAAAGAATTGGGCGATCATGCTAAAGAATCACATGGGAAATACTATTGCTTGATTTGTTCCAAGCATAAAAAGGCATTCAAAGTTGAACTCCCACTTTACACGTACAAGCAACTACAAAAGCATCAATCACAAGGAGATGAAACTGGATTCAAAGGGCATCCAGAATGTAAACATTGTCAAGGGAAACGATTTTACTCGGAGGATGAATTGCATGTGCATATTCGTGACCGTCATGAGCGATGCCACATTTGTGATCAAACTACTCCTAAGACTGCCGATTATTATCGCAATTATGACGCATTGTATCAACATTTTACAAGAGCCCATTATGTTTGTACAGTCCCATCTTGTGTTGAAAAGCGTTTTGTGGTGTTTAGAGATGACTTGGATTTAACTGCTCATATGTTGAAAGAACATGGTGGATTGAGCAATGGACAAAGGGTAGTTATTGGCTCCAATTCGTATCATCATGGAGCTGGAGCTGGTGGCCATTTCAGTCAATTGTCTACATTTAACAATTCGCGTTGGCTTTCTACAAATGAAGACCAAGATGAAGATCAGCAATCGCCAGAGATTAAAAAGAGACGTTTTGAAGAAAGAGCCAAGCATTACTTGAATTACAATACTGCCAAATATCAAGAGTTCACCAAGGTTAACGACTTGTTTTCGAAAAAGAAGATTAATGCTAGTGAATTGATAAAGATTTATCAAAAGGATTTGTTTATTCACCAGTCGTTGGAAGAGTTGAATTTCTTGATTAAGGAATTTCTCGAATTTTTCCCCAAATCAAGTGATTTGCACAAGGATTTATTAACGATTATCATTGAAGAAAATGAGACAAATCCAATAGAGCAGTTCCCAGTATTGGGAGGATCAAATGCTGCCAATGCATTCACATCTAATGGATGGGCAGGTGGTGGATCGAGTAGGAGTAGTGGTGCATCTACGCCAGTTGATCGGTTCCCACCATTAAAGAAACCAGAAAAGGTCAATTATGTCAATCCAAATGAGCAACCAATACGATATTCGACAATTATTAAAAAGAATAAGCCAAAGACAATGAGTATTAACAAGTCACCCAGTATAATGTCACCAGCACCATATTTACCCAATTACCTTGATAGAGTCAACAATACAAAGTCTGATACATCATTGCCAGCAATGGGAAGCGGATCAAAGTCGTCGTCTACACAATCTTTTAAACCACCTGCACTACACAATGGTCGAGCTGCTGCTGCTGCTGCCCTTGATGATAACAAGTTTCCGGCGTTGGAAAAGAAATCGACTAAGAAGGCGATACCTCGTGTTAACGAGGTTAAAGTGAGTGATCCTAGTGGTTGGGGCAAGATAGATAGTGGTGGCTCTGCTAAGGCGACTGCTAGGGAGGACGATAGTGAAATTGAAATTGTAGACAAGAGGAAACAGAAGATGAAGAAAAAACAGGACAGGCTCTTATTTAGCAATGCTTTTTAATCTTTGGTTGCAGTTGTTAAAGATTGTGACGGATAAATTTTACATAGATAGTATATACTTTAATTATATAGAGTTTTAAGATAACAATTGTAAACTTTGTCCTTCTTTGAATCTAGTGTCGCAAAAATTCCTCTTTTGTAAAAATCTATGCTCTGCTTTGCTTGTGTTAAAGAAATGTCAGAGAAATGTGCATCAAAAGCTTTAACAAAAGAAGAAGTCCTTTATCCGAAAGTTTGCAGTTTTGTGTTTTGTAAAAGCAAAAATAAAATAATATTAACAGAACACAAACAGAACACAAACAGAACACAAACACAGCAAAAGCAAAGGCAAAAGCAAAGGCAAAGGCAAAAGTATTTCTAGAATTTTTCAACCAGCGCAGAAACCAGGAAGTAAAACGCATTGTATTTGACTTTCTCAATACACTTTGCTTTACTTTTATTGTTCTGTAAAGGTTTGGCATGACCGGATACATGTACCTGCTGCATAAAAAAGTAAACATTTGAGAGTAATAAAACGTAGAACATTTATATATAGGGACCATCTCATGGAATATAGGGGAGTTCCTATAGAGAAATAAGTCAGTTCTCTTGGATTGGTTCATGCAACTATTAACTGTTAAAAGTTCACTAAAGCTTCTCCTTTTTTGCCTTGGTTTAAAATTCATTTACGATGGTTATGTATTAATACTCGGCTAATTCGGGTAGTTGCTTATGGAGTAAAATTTGGTAAAATAAAAATTTAACGCCGAATTTGTTCTATTTCTTATTTGCGCTATTTTTTTTTCTTTTTTTATCTTGCTTTTTGCGTGCACAGTTTTAATGCGGGTTCTATTGGGCGGCTAAAAAAAAATAAAAAAACATACAGCAAGTTCTGCTCAGTTTTGTATTGTAATTATTTTACCTTTTGGCCAAAGTCTATTCTATTGTTTAGCTTGTGTAAAGAAACTTCTAAACAAGGGACCTGGGAAACAAAAAGAGCAATACCTTGAAGAATACTGCTTGTTTTGCTATGGCAACATATGCATCAAGTGTGTGGTGTTTTGTCATAAAGAGGATACATTTTGTTTAAGCCTATGTATAAGTCTCCTCCTTTTGAAGCTTGTATTTATCTACTATGTTAGAACTAGCTTAAGGAAAACTTTAAGGTCCAAAGTTTGGCATGAGAGAGGAATTCCGTGGATGTTGATGGAATGTGCACAAACTTTTGTTTAGTTGTACATTAATAAACTCGAGTAGTGTCTTTTCTTTTGTGTGATAAGGTTATGCCCTTCCTTTGTTTCTATTAATAGCCATATTGCAACTTTCCACTCCGTGTCTTCCTCCCATAGTTTTCTTTAACGTTGGGAATTAAGTGGTTATACATTAAAGCATATAACATCTTAATTCTTCTAATTGTTGGTAGGTTTCTATAAAAAAAGTGATCACTCTCGTATTTGTATTACTAACTAACAGGTTAATAAGTGTTTATATTAAGTTTTATGCTTTAGAGAATGAATCTTTTAGTCAATCAGTGATTGTTAAGCAAACTTATCTAAAAACAATAAAACATATTGTACAATAAGCTAAGTATATTTAGTAATTAACTCGTAACCTATATTCTACCAATTGTTTAACTCGATGTGCATGCTATGTGATACAGAAATATAAAGCAAACAAACTCGGAAATACTCTTCTGCACAAAGACACAATAAAAAAACGTCTCTCTCTCTTTACCTTTCAATAAACCAAATAGAGTCATGCCATAAAACACAAACTACAGTTCTTCACAATACATATCGGGATGTATATATATAATTTATATAATTCCCTACTTGATCTGGCATACACCAGCCAAACCTCCCAAATTATACACCAACTTTCACCCAAATGCCAGCCACAGCCCAACAAGTACTAGAAAAGCAAGAGAACTTGAAATCATCAAATTATTTACTCTACGAATTGAACAAATTATACTACATTTATTTTTACTCAACCCCATTACCATATTCAACTTTGGGTGAAGCCATTGTTTTCAATAGCATCATCATATCGTTGGCAACATTAATAATCTACTATGCAATTTTCATCTTGCCATTCCAATTACTTCAATCAAGTGAAAAAGTATACTACTATATGACTGGTCATTCAATTACCTTTGATGTTTTACAAATTATTCATACAATTTTCTATTTGAACGGTGATAATTCAACTTTTGTTATTAATAGTTGGTCAGATTTGCCTAAAATTATAAGGATTTAGATATCTATTCAGTTCATACTAATAATTATTATAATAAATATCTTTTACTCGAGAAAACAATTGTAGAATCATTCTCTTGCAATCCTCTCTATTCTTGTCAAACTCTTGAAACTATTTTTGTCAGTATAACTCTGTTTTGGTATCTTCACTTACGGATTTACCTAGTGTATCACTTCTGTCTTCCTCTTGCGTCTTTGACCATTTCTTCATACTGTGGATCTCCATATAAAACGTAAAACCCTTGTTGTTTTGCGCTCACTAAAAACAACAACGCGCACCAAACGAACAATCCAAAAAGACAAAAAACTAATGGCGGGCAATTGTGTCCAGGAAAAAAAGCTTTGCATCACCACGTATCATCCTAATGAGGCAAAGACTGACCATATTCAATTCTGGATCATCACATGATGACGTGATTCAGAACCTCAGCGCGACAAATTTCAAATTAGTTGCACCTTCATGGGAACAACGATTTTCCATTGAGAATAAATACACCATACCTATCCCAACGCCACTTCAATATATTCGCCAATTACGTATTCAGTCAAAGAGGCTGTACAATGATGTGGATCCTATATTCCCATTCGATTTTACTACAGGGTTGAATATTTATGTGTTGCCGAAAAACACCGTCAATGATGATGATGACAGCGAATTCTTTAATGAATTGAGTAGTGTGGTAAAGGCGGTGGTGAATTTGGATATCAATGCATCTGAATGGACTAATTCCGTCAACTCGTTATATTATTACAGTTCCCAACCAGCGCAATTACAACCACAATCGCCGTGGCTTGGGCATACTAGCATACAAGATTATGATTCCACGTTCGATTTAGTGTACAATGCAGATGAGTCCTTGAAACAAGTGATATTACGTCAATTGGTGACTAATGTTACTGAAGTTGAATATGACTTGAAACTTGGTGAATATAAAGAGATTGGATTGTTTTTAAACGATGTCAAGGTATCTCAAACCAAAGACGATGTTGTGTTGAGTGGGTTGCGAGTGATTTTGGATGGACAAAGTGAACCACAAGATCAAGTGGGTGACAAGAATATCCACAAGACATTGTTTCATTTAAAGCCTAGACATAGGTACTTACCAGGGTCAGTATCATCTACGATAGCACCACAAGGATTACATCCAGTATTATCAACCACTGTCTCAACGGAAAATGACTTGGCTTCTACAATCAATCATGAGATTATTGGAGTCGATGAGGACGTAGAGGTTTGCAATAGTTATTATTACCTCAATTTGAATAAATCGTTGATATTTGACGAGTATCAAAATGTTCCACTAAATACAACTTTGCTTGTCAATAATGGCGTTTCAAATTTGGAATTACCAGAGTATAAAATAGACCAATGGGGAAGTGAATTATTGTTTCAAATAAACAGGGGAAACGAGGCCTATGAAGATGCATCATCACCAGCTAGGTTTGGTTTAAACTTGACATTGCACTCGCGATATCAATTACCCAATAATAGTGATACGGCCGCACCTTTTACTCAAATTATAACCCCACAACCACAATTTTTTATTGCTTGTAAAGTGAAGGAGGGCCATTTGTTGAACAAGTCACCATTTGATTCCAAAAGATTGAACTTTTTGGGAAACAATTATGAATCTTACTTCCAAAATGATACAGTGTTTTATCACTTTAACGAATTAGGCAGTATCAATCATTTATCGGTGGATATACCCCACGGAACAACAACGTTTGATCGTGTAAATTCAATAACCACATTTACAATAATCATTGGTATTGGCATTATATTTTGGGCCATTTTGCAAAAACTAACCAGACCAAGAGCAACTACAGCCATTAACCAAAAATCTAAAACTGAATAAACAAAACTATATACACTTTTATAGGCTCATCTATTGAAATAGCTTCCAATCGGCTATTTTAAAACTAGCACATAAATTCTTAAACCATTCAAATCTCTCACTTGCAAATTTATCAATCTCATTATCCCCACCAGCAAAATTAATTGATCCTTCATGTTCACGCTTCAATGGTAAATTATACTGAATCAAAACATCAGTCCCCACTTTATCCAACCTCAACAAGCATATCAATATAACAATCTGCTTCGCTTGATTATGTTCCTGACGTTCATATTCCGGTTTGAAACTAACATAACTGAAGTATAACAATTCATCACCGCCATCAATTTGCACTTCTTGTAATGGATGATTAGCAGTATTGGAAGGAGCAAAATCTTGCAAGTGTTGCGCAATGGCCGATTCATAATCATCGGCATCTACACGTTCTAATAAATCGAAAATCAAGGCTTGGTCGTATGTGAGTAATGACGATAGTGTCGGGTTGGTGCTATCTACTTCATTGATAAAGACTTCTTGTGAATCAGGAACTTGTCTGATTCGTGATATATCAATGAATGATGATGGGAGCTTGTTTATGGTGATTGCCCCTCCGTATAATTCAGTTGTTGACATGGTTTCTGTTCTGTTTTATATTAGGATGTTCTTAAGGAGTATTAACTGGGTATATTTGTCAATTGGTTTAAAAGGGAGGAGGCCGTGTTAGAAATTATTTCCGCGGAATAAGATTAGAAAGCAATCGAAAAGTGCATTGTAATTGGTAGCGTATGTATAAAGAAGAGAGAAGTTGGAGAATTCACGCGTGGTGCACGTGACCACATGGATTTAATTAGTTGGGATTGCAATCTTGTTGTTTTTGGTGTGCCTACCACATACAACCTCTTGATGATACATTATGGTAATATAGCTATGCAGTATTCTTTATTATTTCGAACAACTACGAGTAAAAGTAAGACTATAGACAGTTAATCAACGTTATATTCCCAGTATAGTCATCATCAATAGCATTGTGGTCAGAACCAAAAGAAAAAGAAAAAGAAAAAGAAAAATAAAAAAAAAAAAAAAAAAAAAAGAAAAATAAAAAACACGAAGATCAACAGACACGAGATCAGTTCTGCATCAATTTACGTCTCACTTCCGGAGTTATTTCCGTACCTCTCAAAAAATGACCAAATATCATAGTCTGTCTAATAACAAAGGGCGTAAAATCCTAATAGGCACTATACTCATTTCATTAGTGGTAATAACAATCACATTTTTCTCCGGGTCGCTCACACCAGCAAAAGATTTACAAGGGGTAATATCAAGTTTACCCAATGACAAACTCCTGGGATTGTCAAATTTTTTATCATCGGAGAATAGCAGGAATCAAGATGAATTATTAAACAAGATTGAAAAATTAAACAAAAAGCTATTTCAAGCTCAAGAAGCTAAAATCAATAAATTGGAAGAACAAAACAAGTTGATTCTAAAAGAATTGAAACTATTGAAAACTCCACCATCACTGGCTTCAATTAGAGAAAAATTAACTTATCTCTACCCATATGATTCGGAAAGCAAATTCCCGGCATATATTTGGCAATCATGGAAACATGGATTAAATGATGGTAGATTTGAAGAAAGGTTCCGTCAAGGTGAATCACAATGGGCATATAAGAACCCTGGGTTTGTTCATGAATTATTTAATGATGACACTGCTCATACTATGATTAGGCACCTTTATCAACAAGTACCTGAAGTTCTTGAAACATTTGAAATGTTGCCTGAAGTCATTATGAAGATGGATTTTTTCAAATATTTGATACTTTACGCTAAAGGTGGTGTTTATGCCGATATAGATACGTATCCTTTACAGCCAGTCCCCAACTGGACACCGGAAAATGTTAGTCCTTTGGATATTGGCGTTATTATTGGCATTGAATCCGATTCATCATCGCCGGATTGGAGAAAGGAACAAATTCGTCGATTACAATTTGGACAGTTTGTCATTCAAGCTAAGCCAGGACATCCAATATTACGTGAAGCCATTTCCCAAGTTATTGAGCATACAAATGTTAAAAAATTGGAAAATTTAGCATCTTCGGGCGCTGGTGGTCTGTTGAGGTTGACGGGAAATACCAATGAAAAGTCATTGACAATCAGTCAATGGACCGGATCGGCAATTTGGACTGATGTGGTATTCAAGTACTTTAATGATTATATTCAATCATCCGTGTTTCAAAAGGTTACTTGGAAGGAGTTTCATAATTTGAAAACACCGAAGTTGGTTAGTGATATTTTGGTGTTGCCTCTGAAATCATTTGCCAGTGATGTTGAGGAACCCAAAGACGGTAAAATTGAAGATCCTTTGGCGTTTGTTAAACATTATGCGGCCAAGATTTGGAAAAGTGGTTAATTGGAGGAAGGAATTGGGTTAGATTGAGTTCCTTTATCATTATAAGACTAGTTTCATACCTTTTTTTTAGTCCAACATGGATTGTTAGCATGAATAGGTTTGGGGCTAATCTGGTCTAGTTGGATGAAGTCATGATAATTCCACTCAATTTTAAATATGGCAGATTTGCATTGAATCAATGGGCCTGCTTTAGAATTAATAAATTTGACATACCGTTTATTCTAAATTTTTACAACCTACATACAAATATTCACCTCTGAGCTAAAAGTCACGGCAATCTAAAGTTCATCTTTTTCTCTAGCATTTCTTGTTGGTGCAGTACTTTTTGGTTTCCTAACTGTTCTTGTGACAACTCTGGTCACTTTCTTAGCGGATTTTGAAGGTGCTGAATATGTCCTAGATTGTACAAGGCTTTCAATAGCTTCTGCAATTTTGCTTGTGGGTTCAACTGTGCTAGCCTCTTCATCGGCAGGACTTAATGAAGATGTTTCCTGTTCAACATGCGTTGTGTCGCTTAGCGGGGTAGAAATTGAGACTGAAGGTTCTTCAACACTTTCCACTTCGCTTGGTTTAGGAGTTGGATCAACACCTCCCGTCCCTGATACTTCTACCGTATGCGATTCTTGTAGCGAAACCGGCTCTTCTGGTGTGTATTCTATTTCCTCTTTATCGGAAGCAGACGCTGCTTCAACCGACTGTGCACTGAAAATTTCTTCTTCTTTCACATCAGAAGCCTCAGATGTCAGGTCAACGGGTAATGTGTGACCATCGTCGACAACAACCTGTTGTTCTTCGATTGGTTTTGTAGGTGCACCATTTTGAGCAACTTGTTCTTCAGCTAATTTAGAGGAAATGGCATCAGCGCCAGCTTCTTTTTCCTCAGTTTCTTTTGACTCAACCACATCCGACACATGAATTTCCTCTGATCTGGTGTTTTCATCCTCGTGATATTCAGCCACATGTGATGGAGCCTCTTGTACTGCTTCATCATTGTCAGACGGATATTCGGCTTCAATTGGGGACTCAGAGTTGTACCCCGTTGTTTCTTCATCAGCCACGGGCTTCGTCTCGGAGGAAATTGTAAAAACCTCTTCGTCATTTTCAGCATAATTCACTTCATTAGATTCATACACAATTTTCTCTGATTCGTCACTTGGAATCTCCTCTTGTGCTTCGCCAGTGATGGGTTCTGACTCCTGCACTGGTTCTTGTATTTCCTCGGCCACGGACATTTTATCCGAGTGCACTACAGTGTCGACGTCTTCTGGCACACTTTCATTCTTCTCTTTTTCGATTATTTCTTCGCTATTGTCATTGTCAAGATGTGAAGGGTAATGGGAACTTTCCAAAGTATTTTCTTCTTGTGCATCGCTCGACGTGTCTGAATCGACATACACTTCTTCGTAAGCTTCTTCAATAATCTCGGTGTATTCATTTTCTTCTGTAGTTAAGTCAGCAACTTCCACATCAGTTTCCTCTAATGTAGGTTCTACTTCTTCCACAACTTCCTCGACAACCTCCTCATATACAACTTCATCAGTTGGAGGATTCGTGGTAGGCTCCACTTCTTCAACAACCTCCTCTACGACTTCTTCGTAACCATCATCATGTCTTGAATCGTTCGGATAATTCGCCGTTGCTTCTTCTTCGAGCCCTTCAGTAGCTTCGGCTTGGTCCTCGGGCACTGATTCTTCGTAAGCCACTTCCTCAATGATGTCAACATATTCTTCTTGCTCAGTATTAGCATCATTTGCATCGACATCGGCAGTAGCACCAGCATGTGACTCATCTTGAGGGCTATCTTGTACTTCAAGGTTGGCTTCGACATGTTCGGGTTCATTTACAGTTGTCGCATTGTTAACAACTTCAAGTATACTCTCAAACTCGGGAACAGCGACAGTAGCAGTGGCAGTGGCGGTGGCAGACTTGGTTGATATAGAGGCAACTTTGGTTGTAGCTTCTGACTCAATGCTCAGAACGCTGGATTCTGTTTCGGACAAAGATGTACTATCAGTGAAATCAACCAGCAATGATCCAGAAGAATCCACTGTATCAGAAGGTTTGGCAGCCCCAGTACTCAATTTGATTTGATCCAATGTTTCACTATTGAAGTCAGTTTCAATTGTCTCGGCATGCAAATCTCTAGTCACCTCCAGCACGATATCGTTCAAGGTGTTCTTTGCTTGTTCGCCAACACTAGCCACAACATCTTCTTTATCAAATTTTTCCTTGTAAAGCCCAACTAATTTAGAGCCATATTTGTTGCCGTACTCTTCTGCAACATCATAGGCCCTCTTTCCATACTTTTCAGCCAATTCCAACCCTACTTTACCGTATTCACCGGCCAACTCAGTGCCGATTTTTCCATAACGCAATCCAATCTCTCGATAATCTTTCAGGTACTGCTTCAGCAATTCAAGTACCACGTCCAACTGGCCATTTTCATGAGCCTTTTGAATACCAATTCCAAGCGCTGCAATTAATATTATTGTAAACAAGTATTGGAAAACAGTGCCAATAACTGATCTTCCCGATGCATATTTAGGCGGTACGCGAACAACGTTCAAGATGTTTGCTGCACTACCTGTCGCCAACTTGGTACCATTGGGTGAAAAACACACACTGGTAATTGCAAAGGGATGCAAATTCTTAATCGTTTGCAACAACTTGAAGTTAGAAAGTTTTACAATGTAGACAATTAAATCATTACCGGCAAATGCTACCAAATCCTGTGGAACAGAAACGTCCAACGCAACTATGTTGTTCAATTTTTTTGTAATCACTTGCTCGTGTGTAATCTTTTGCTTGGTCAAATCATACCTCAACAATGCTGCTCCTTTACCGCCTTTAACGCTGGCCGATATTACCACTTCATGGTTATTAATAAATTTGATTTTCGACAAATTGTATTTCTGCAATTGCTTGTCGATGGGGGTGGTTTTGGAAGTGCCAAGGACCGAATTTGTTTGGGTAGATATAGAAACCACTGATGACGACGTGATGTAACACAAAGTAGTCCCTGTCTTTGGACTCAAGGCAAAATCCTTGATCTCGTCATATGTAGGAGGTTTGTACTTGAATTTAAGCTCCAATGCATCGGGGTTGAAAAAGTACAAGACAGAAGGCAATGCTGATGTCATTAAGCACCCTACGGTGTTATCTTGCGATATTTTAATCACTTTTGGGTACTCGTCAGTGTCTCCACTAATTTCCTCCTCAAACTGGGCGGCATCATCGAATATCAAATGTTCCTCTTTATTATACTTGTATTTTCTCACGTTGTTGTTAATATTCATTGACCTGATCAATTCGGAACTCTGATTACATCCAACAACCACATTATACTCATTCTCGTCGACTAGTCTTGTCACATCGATACATTGTGGGGAATCTTCATTTGAAGGCAACAGAACTTCTCTAAACTTCTGGAGTCTTCGCTTAGCATCGTTAACTTTAAAACTGCACTTGATGGCGGTGATCTTGTTAGGGATTCCGTTGCTTCCCTCTCCACCACCTCCCGCTACCAACACAGTCTTGTTGTTGATAAATTTGGCTCCTAAGATCGGATATCCAACGTCAATCGATGCAGATTCCTTCAAACCCATAGCTTTGTTTGTCTTGTGGTGAAAAATGTCTGGAATTGAATATTTTGCTCTGAGAAAAACACGTCAATAAAAATTACTATCTTGCGCTACCAAATGTGTTTGAAATTATTAATTGAGTACATTATTGGTGTTTTCAGGTAAATGCAGAGTCTCTATATAGTTTGAGTGAGATCTGTACTAGCTTCAAGAAAGTCTTCCTATGTTGTGGAATTTACAGCATCTTTACTTATCAAGACATATCTAGTGCATAACGTTTTTTTTTTTGCTTTTTAACGCATATGTGCGGCACAACTCCAAAGCGTTGATATCATGAAAAATATACTATCAATTCTGTCCCATGTTGTTCATGGGTACGTGGGGAACAGAGCTATAACTTTCCCTTTGCAATATATGGGATGGGATGTCGATGCAATCAATACCACTAATTACTCGAATCACCCTGGATATGGTAGTTTGCAAGGCTCAGCTTCGACCCCTGAAGCAATCAAGGATGTATTGCAAGGACTTCACTGTGTTTTAGACTTGAATTCATACGATATGATCTTAATTGGATATACTCCTAATGCCGATGTTCTCCTGGTGGTCAAAGATGAAGTTGTGCAAGTGTTGCAAAAACAAGAAGGGAAAACTCCTCGTTGGATAGTTGATCCAGTACTAGGAGACAACGGGAAATTGTATGTTCTGGAGAAAGTTATACCAGTTTACAGGGATATTTTATCAACTAGCTTGGTGTCGTTGATAACTCCCAATCAGTTTGAGTTTGAGACCCTTTGCGAGGCAAAAATCACTGATTGGCAAACATGTGAAGCCGCAGTGAAGTCATTTGCCAACAGGTACAACGTTGAAAATATAGTTATCTCCTCAGTTGACATAGATGGTCAATTGTTTTGCGTTGGGTACACTGAGGGCAGAATTTTCAGCAAACCAATACACAAGATCAACTGCAATTTCAATGGATGTGGAGATTTGTTTACCGGATTGATAGCAAATGCATATTACGATAACGGGTACAAGATAACCCCTGAGTCCATTGCCACGGTGTTGCAGACGTTGCACAACATTCTTCAATTTAGTTTTGATTTTGAACGTGAAAAACTGGGACAGGCTCCCGCGGTAGTCAAGGACATTAAGATTGTTGCGGCAAAAAAGTATTTATAGAGTTTTATACAACAGAGGCTGCAAAGTACGTGTGTATTTTTATAGCGCTTGGGTGTTGTTTCGGCTTTGGTCGTTCCAGCTGATTGATTATTCTAAATAGATACTTAGCCATCATGACATCCACACGATACTGTCTTGTCCAAAGTGGGAAATATTGAATCAACAGTCCACCAGTTAGCTTTGTCAAGTTTTGTAGGTGTCTCTTCCATCTATGATTCCTTTAAAGCCATATTTCATACTTCTCTAACTTTTTTAGTGCAAAGATTCTAGCAATAGTCTAGAAAAAAAATTAGTCTCCATTTTGTGCTTCTGTCAAATACCACCAAATACAAATGAATGCCACGCAATTCAAAGCAAGTTTTGGACAACTTTAGTGCTCGCATATACCACCCAGTTCATAGTCTTTTGAATTGTATACTGTGTATAGTTCAAACGGCGTGTACCACCTTTTTAAGTTCACTTTTACCTCTTTTGTAAAACCACGAGTAACAGTATGCTCGAGGTCTGTCAAACCTATGCTGCTCAAACCATAAAAGTGGTAGCCAACGACCCCAAATGGGAGATCGGGACTGAGAACTTTCATGTTGTGGGTGAGCAACATACAGTAACTATGTAGAGGCTCTCTCCACCAGTTGATGCTACTGTTGGGAAACTGTGGGCACAAATCACATACAGCTCTTGCTCTACTCTCACGACAGACCTGGCTTGAAACAATAAGGGATCTTAATTTGACATGCCTGAAGAATTTGAGGTCCTGAAGTGCAGAAGGCGTGTATCTGTTGCCTGCAAATCTTAAACATAATTGCACCAATTTGGGAAAGTCTTCTTCCAAGTCACTGCTAGAGAACACAGTTTTCACATTGATGTCCCCCTTTATGGACAACTCCCGTAGACAACTGGTGTCGAAAATATCACATAACGGGTAATTCATTGTCGTGGTACCGGAGCCATAGTGAATTTGCAACACGTGTAACTTCCAATTGTAGCGAAAACGCATATACCTATGATTGGAGCATACGTAAATTATTAGCTCAGTCAAATTTTTTAACAGCTCAAGACTTTCAAAATCGTCAGGG